>NW_024396936.1:757634-1041370 GCF_004115215.2 Ornithorhynchus anatinus | reverse complement strand
CTTATGACCAGAATAGCATTTCCTCTATGAAGCTGAAAGTCTGGCATTTATGCAAGCAGCAGCAGCAGCACATAATCTCCACAAGATGTAGACCTTTAGATAGCCTATGGTGGTTGCTGTAGTTACAGCCGTTGCTATCGCTGTGGCCTTTGGAATCCTGAAGCTCTGCTCCTCTAGCCAAAGAAACCTACTGCTCTGTTTGTTTTTATAATTTGTATTAATCTTTATTATTGTCATTAACATTGTTTTTGTGTGTTTTTTTTTCTTTCCTTATGTATCGGTCCCCAATCCCTTGTCTCCATTTTATTCTGAGACTGTGAGTCTCTCATGGGCCAGGGCCCATGTCTAATTTTCACAATGTATTTTTTTTTCAGTGCTTTGCACACAGTAGGTGTTTAATAAAAATGATTATCACTGCCGTTACTACTTACCCAGCTCCACTGACTGCCTGTGGTACACTACTTCACTGGAGTTGGGCAGGGGTATGACCAGGAGCTGTGGAGTAAAAGGCAAAACAATTTTACAGACCATGATAGGAGCAGGGGTGTGAACAAAGAAGTAATTCATTCATTCATTCATTCATTCATTCATTCAATAATATTTATTGAGCACTTACTCTGTGCAGAGCACTATTCTAAGCACTTGGGAGAGTACAATACAATAATAAGCAGACACATTCCCTGCCCACTATGAGCTTACAGTCTAGAGTGGGAGAGACAGACAGTATAAAAATAAATAAATTACATGTATGTACATGAGTACTGTAGGGCTGGGAGGGGGGTTGAACAAAGGGATCAAGTCAGGGCGATGCAGAAGGAAGTGGGAGAAGAGGAGAGGATGGGCTTAGTCAGGGAAGGCCTCTTGGAGGTGATGTGCCTTCAATAAGGCTTTGAAACAGGGGAGAATAATTGTCAGATTTGAGGAGGGAGGGGATTCCAGGATAGAGGCAGGAGATGGGCAAGCGGTCAAACAAGACTGAGGCAAAATGAGAAGATTAGCATTAGAGGAGTGAAGTGTACAAACTGGGTTGTAGAAGGAGAGTAACAAGGTAAGGTAGGAGGGGGCAAGGAAATTGAGTGATTTAAAGCCAATGTTGTGGAGTTTTATGATCCAGGCAGCAGAGCCAAGTATGGACTGTAGTGGGGAGAGTCTCTGGGGGTAAGCCGGGGGGTTACTTGATTACCAGAAGGAGTCACCAGGGAGGGTTGATTTGCCCATTTTTAAACACTTGCTAAGTTTATTGGTTAAGTACTGTATCAAGCACTGTTCTAAGTGCTGGGGTAGATACAGGCTAATTAGGTTGGGTACAGTCCCTGTCCCACATTGAGCTCACGGTCTAAGTAAGAGGGGGAACAGGTATTGAATCCCCACTTTGCAGATGAGGTAACTGAACACAGAGGAGTTAAGTGACTTGCCCAAGGTCATAGAGCAGACAAATGATGGGGCCAGGATTAGAACCCAGGTTGTCTGGTTTCCAGGCCCATGCTCTACCCACTAGGCCATGCTGCTTCCCAAATTACTCCTGATGAAGTCAAAATTGGCTACACTATCTTAGAACCTCTCTGACTCAATTTGAACACATTAATGCAGCTATATTACTCAGCAGGGTACTCTATTCTGGGTAACTGTGGGAAAGATGGGTGCCTGACCTGGGTTCAGGAAGCAATCTCTCATTCATAACACTGTTCCTATGAGAAAATGTATTCCAAATGACAACACTCTGACTTGACATAGGGTTAGAACCCTTGGTCTACTTGAGGCTTGCCTGTGACCCAATTAATGTGACCCACCTTATCACTGTTCCTTGTTCTCTCCTGTCCTGCAGTTGATCCCTGGCCCACATCCTACCTCTGGCCAGGAATGCCCTCCCTCCTCAAATTCTGCAAACTAGTACACTATCCCCCTTCAAAGCCCTACTGAAAACTCACCACCTCCTGAAGGCCTTTCCAGACTTAGTCCCCCTTTTCCTCTGTTCCCCCTTCCCTCCCCATTGCCTTGACTTGCTCCTTTTGCTCTACCCCCCTCCCCACCCCACAGCACTTGTACATATATACATATATATATGTGTGTGTGTGTGTATTTATAATATCATTTTTATTAATAATGTGTATATATCTATAATTATATTTATTTACATTGATGCTATTGATGCCTGTTTATCTGTTTTGATGTCTGTCGCCCCTTCTAGACTGTGACCCCATGTGGGCAGGGATTGTCTCTCTTTTAGTTATACTTTCCAAGTGCTCAGTACAGTGCTCTGCACACAGTAAGTGCTCAGTAAATACAATTGAATTAAGAATGAATGAATGAATTAATTAATTAATTAATGATTTCCTGGGAGGGCAGATTGTGACTGTTTAGTTCTCTTTTGAGATTATTAGAAATTCAGGGGTCCCGAGTTCTATGTCCAAAGATTTCAGGGTTGGAGCTTAAATTCTCAGCTTCTGCCAACTTTCTAAGTCCCAGAAAACCATACACCTCACAGATTCCCATTCTTTGACTCTAGCTGATGTCTACATAAAACGTTCAGGAATGGAATGGGAGGGTAGCAGAAGAAGGGTGGAGCAATTACCTGAAATCTCCTATGTCAAACTTCTTCCTACAAAGACTGTGAGCCTGAAAAGGGATGAGGACTAGGTTTTTTTGTGTTTTTTTTTTAATAGGACTGGTTCCCCCTGTTTATCTTGTATTTACCCCAGAACTTAGTGCAGTGTTTTAGCACATATTAAGAGTTTAGCAAATAGTATTGTTTTTATAATTATCTCTATTACCTAAGCAATGTATAGGCAATGGTCACCACTAAAATATTCTATTCCCGGGATTATAAATTGTGAAATAGTTACCTTATTTGGGTCTGTTCCAGGCCACAAGGCAGGGGTGTAGAAACACTGAAACTGGACTGCTCAAATGACTCCATTCCAGTACCTTGTCCGTTCCACTGCCAGTTTCCAACACATAAATCCCTGAGCCCAGACATCTCTCCCTCCCTATCCTGCCCCCAGCTCCTGATCTTAAAGTCTGACACCCAGGAGACACTCACCTGGGCTGATCTATGCAGCTACTGAGCTGGGGAGTGAAGGTGTTGGCTCATAAAGGTCTGGAAGGGCCCAGTCAGGACAGTAATTATAGGTTTGAAGTAGTGTGAGTTCATCTCCCCGTGCGGGTTGGTGATTATTTTGTCACTTACTGTGGTTGTGACATTTTCTGCAGTGGAAGTCTGAGAAGTCTCCTAAGAAACAACAGTTTTCCCCATTGGAAATCTCCATATCAATTTGCACTGATGAATGTACTCATTGATCCATCAATAAGTAATTACCTAGTTAATGCAAAGAGCAACTCTTTGGGGATTTGAACAGTTTAAGGTGCAATTTAGCAGATGTGTCCTTAAGAGAAACTCTTACAGACTTCTCTCTGAACCAACGTCCCCAAACATGAAAACTGAGTCTCACAACAGAACCCCTAAATGTAATTTTATTTTTACGACTATATATTTTTACTTTTCTTTTCTAAGGGCCACACTTGCAAATATGAGGTTGTGGGGAAGTGGGTGTGTGGGTGGGTGGGCAGGGAATTTAACTCCTTTGTTGAGAACTAGGGGATGTAGAAGTTAAATTATCCAAAGAACTTTCTTGCAGAAGACTCAAGTGTGTGTGTATAACCAGGAACAGTGGCCATGGTGGCCATTCCCAGTCAATTCTTCTGCTCTCCCCCAGGAATGAAAGGTCCAGAATTGATTTTTTTCAGGGCCAGACTATTTCTTGGATTTCAGTGTAGGCTTCTTCTATTCAAAGCTAGTGCTTTGATATTTGAGCTCTGTACAAAACGGGATGATAAGCAGCCCAGAGGTTATACACTCCTCTTTCCTAAGTCAAATTCATAAGCTGTAATGTCCAGATCAGACACTCTATCTTGCCTCCTGGGAACAAAGGTCAATCCAGGGAGTTTGTAAGCAGTAAGTTAGGTTTCAGGAATGGAAATTTATCATTTCTGATTTCCTCCTTTACTGTTGGTGAAGAAGGACCCCGAACTAAACTTCCGCACCCTTCCTCCATCCACTGCACCTTCAATTCTCTTAAGCTGCTCAGATCAATCAATCAGTGGTTTTTATTGAGCACTTTCTATGGGCAGAACACTAAACAAATGCTTAGGAAGTGCGGTGGGTGGGTGGGAGTGATGGGAATGGTTGAGCTAGTTAGGGTGTAGTGAGAGAAGCAAGGAGGAAGTCAACATATAAAGGAAACTTCAGTTTTCCTCATTTAACAACACAATTGATAAGCAGTCACTGGTTCATATCAATCAGTCAATTGAGTGTTTAATGTGTGCAGAGCACTGTACTCGGGAAAGTATATGCAATTGTACTTTCCAAGTTAATTGTACTTCCCATGTGCTTAGTACAGTATTCTTCACACGGTAAGCACTCAATAAATACGGTTGAATGAATGAATGAATGAATGAATGAATGAATGAATGAACGAACAGAATTGGTAGATGCATCCCTAGCCACCAGCAGCTTTTCTGAAGGGGGAGATAGAAGGAACATCTCTTCCAAGAGGCCTTCCCTGACTAAGCCCTCCATTACTCTTCTCCCACTCCCTTCTGCATCGCCCTGACTTGCTCCCTTATTCATCCCCCTCCCAGACTCACAGCACTTGTGTACATATCTGTCATTTATTTATATTAATGCCTGTCTCCCACTCAATAGTAATCATTAAGTTCATTCATTCATTCAATAGCATTTATTGAGTGCTTACTATGTGAAGAACACTGAACTAAGCACTTGGAATGTACAATTTGGCAACAGAGACAATCCCTGCCCAACAAGGGGCTCACAGTCTAAATGGGGGAGACAGACAACAAAACAAAACAGAACAGAACAAAACAAATAGTCTGGCGTAAATATTATCAAGATAAATAGAATCATAGATATTTACACATTATTAACAAAATAAAATAGAGTAATAATAATATACAAATATGCACAAGTGTGTGGGGAGGGGGAAGGGGAGAAGCGAGTAGGGCAGGAGAAAGGGAAATGGAGAGGGCAGGAGGAACAGAGGGAAAGGGAGGTCTCAGTTCTGGGAAGACCTCCTGGAGGAGGTGAGCTCTTAGTAGGGCTTTGAAGAGGGGAAGAGATTTAGTTTGGCAGATGTGAGAAGGGGGGCATTCCGGACAACAGTAGGACGTGGGCCAGGGTGGACGGCTAAGTACAGGCACGAATGAAGGGCCATAGGAAGTTAGTGTCAGAGGAGTGGAGTGTACCGGGTGGGTGTAGAAGGAGAAGGAGATGAGATAGGAGAGGGGCAAGGTGATGAGGAGCTTTGAAGCCAAGAGTGAGGAGTTTTTGTTTCATGTGAAGGTTGATAGGCAACCACTGGAGGTTTTTGAGGGGAAAGTGACATGCCAGAGCATTTCTGTAGGAAGATTATCCAGGCAGCCGGAATGAAGAATAGACTGGAGTGGGGAGAGACAGGAGGATGGGAGATCAGACAGGAAGCTGACACAATGATCCAGTCGGGATAGCATGAGAGTCTTGTACCAGCACGGATAGTCATTTGGATGAGAGGAAAGGGCCGATCTGGGTGATATTGTGAAGGTGGACCAGTGGGTTTTGGTGACAATTTTGGATGTGTGGGGTGAATGAGAGAGCAGAGCCAATGATGAGACCGAGGTTGTGGGCCTGTGAGACGGGAAGGATGGGTAGTGCCGTCTGCAGTGACAGAAAGTCAGGGAGAGGACAGGGTTTTGGGAGGGAGATAGGGAGGCTCAGTAATCGGACATGCTGAGTTTTAGTGTGGTGGGCAGACATCCAGGTGGAGACATCCTGGAGGCAGGAGGAGATGCAAGCCTGGAGGGAGGGGGAAAGAACAGGGAGGAGTTGTAGATTTGGGTGTCATCTGCGTAGAGATGATAGTTGAAGCCATGGAGTGAATTGAGTGCTTTTCCAAGCATGGTTCAAAGCACTTGAGAGAATGTAGAAGAGAAGGCAGAGTTGCCTAATGAGAGGAGCACTACCCTGGACATCAGAGGACTTAGGTTCTAATCCCAATCCTGTCACTTTTCTGCTGTGTGACCTTGGGCAAAGCCAATTTAACTTCTTTGTGGTCTCAGTTACCCTTCACCTGTAAAATGGGAATTAAGACTGTGAGCCCTACGTGGGATGGGGACTGTGTCCAACCTGATTATCTTATATATGCCCCAGCACTTCAGTATCTTGCCTGACACATAGTAAGGATTTAGCTAATACCTTAAAAAATCAGTAATAATAATTATGGCATTTATTAAGCATAATAATACTTTAGGCATTTATTAAGCACTTACTGTGTGCAAAGCACTGTTCTAGAGTGCTGGAGAGGATACAAGGTGTTCAGTGTGAGCCCCATGTGGGGCTCAAAGTCTTAATCCCCATTTTACAGATGAGGTAACTGAGGCACAGAGAAGTTAAGTGACTTGCCCAAAGTCACACAGCTGACTAGAGGCTAAACTGGTATTTGAACCCATGACCTCTGACTCCCAAGTCTGTGCTCTTTTACTGAGCCACACTGCTTCTCAGTAGTAGACATAAGTAGTAGTAGATGTGATCCCTGTGCTTAAGGAGTCTAGTGAGTCATTTACAATCTGTAAGAGGAGACTGAAAATCAGGCATCAGTCAATCAATAGCATTTACTGAGGGGGTACCTTGTCAGAACCTCTTAGGGTCGCACCTGGAGAGTTTCCAGTACTCTACCAGTATCAACTACAGGAGGAAGAATCAAGCAGAGACATACCCTTTCCATTTCCTAGCTTGGCCAGTGGCTAGTGGGTGGAAGGCAATCTGCTACAAGTCAAAACTCATCTGTGCTGGGCCAGCAGCAGGATGGGAGAAAGTTGAGGACAGAGACACAAGTTGACTGCGCGGAAGGCGAGCAACGGTAAACCACTTCCATATTTTTACCAAGAAAACTGTAGTGGATACACTAGCAGAATGATTGCAGTATGGAAGTGGGGCACTCTGGGAGAGATGTGTCCATGGCGTTGCTATGGGTCAGACATGACTCCACAGCATAAGACAATAACCACAGCCTTGTCAGACACTGGGACATGGCAGCAGCTCTAAACTGCTCTAGAGCAATCTCATTCTAGCAATTACTATTTGGAATCACAGTAAATATCAAGAAGATACCCTTCTTTCCCTCAGAGCTCCTGAACCTCGGATATCACAATGCACTGACTCACCTTCCCCTACCCCTAGGCTGCTCAGGCTAGAATAAGTGTCTTTGTTTAAGGAAGAGCAATCTTTTAACAGATTAAATTAATTATTAATTGATTAATGTAATCGGTATGTATTTACTGATGTGCTTGCGTAGTGGCTAGTAGCTTACTGTCAATAAGCGCTTTGGAAAGTACAATTCAGTCACAAAGACATGCCCTGCACCACAGCTGGCTTCTATATGTCCTAGAAGGGGGGGGTGACGAGACATCAGGAGCAAGTAAACAGGCATCAATTTGCATAATTATAAAAAATAGGAATTAATAGATAGTATATATCCATCAAGGACTAGTAAACAGGCATTTAATATAAATACAATAGAATTGAAATAGTAATACATAATGTACCATAAATGCTGTGCAGTGAGGGGTAGAGCAAGGGAGTCAGAGAAGATGGTGAGGGGTGGGGGCTGAGGAAAAGGGGGGCTTAGGTCTGGGAGCGGCCTCCTGGAGCGAGCATGAGATCTTTAGTATGGACTTTGAAGGGGGGGAAAGTGGTTGATTGTTGGATTTGAGGAGGGCAGGCATTCCAGGCGCAAAGGTAGGACATGGGCCAGGTGTTGTACAGAGAGACAGGCAGGAACAAAGTTTTCCAAGTCACATGCCTATTCACGCTGAGTAATATGACTCTGTCCTAGCAGAAAGGAGTCAGCAGGCCCAGATCATTCAGGGAAGACTGGGAGGTATCAGGAAGAAGGTATTATATTCACATTCACATTTAGGTATCACTTTCTCTTAAGGTATCAGGAAGAAGGCATCACATTCAGGAGCTCAAAGCTTTGTGCGCATGTGCTTATGAGTAAGGGTTGGTGGCTCTATTGGTCATGTCCCTACATCAGTCATGGGAAGGGCCAGTGGCAAGAGAAGAAAGCCATCTTCAAATCTTAATAAAAGTCATGATGGAGGAAAGATCGGAGAGGAAAGATGGGGGGAAGATGGCTGATAATAGAGAGTTGTCTCCGCACACCAGGATCCCCGCTCAGGCAAGGAGTGTGTCCAGTGCAGAGTAGGAAGTGGTGCTTGGCAGGGCGACAGTGGGACGTCACTACTCTAGAATGTGAGCATGTTGTGGGCAGGGAGTGTCACTGTTGATTGTTGTACTGTAATTTCCCAAGCGCTTAGTACAATGCTCCTGCACACACGTAGTGCTCATTATATATGATTGAACGAATGAATGAATTCATGGAGGCTGTACTCTGGGAAGGCTTTTTGGAGGAGATGTGCCTTCAATAGGCTTTGAAGGAGGGGGCGAGAGTAATTGTCCTGTTGCATTTGAGGAGGGAGGGTATTCCAGTCCAGAAGCAGGATGTGTGTGAGTGGTCGGCAGAGAGATAGGTGAGATCGAGGCACAGTGAGAAGTTAGCACTAGAGCTGTGATCTTCTGCTTCGGAGGCACAGAAAAGACCTGCGGGGTCATATGGGTTTATGATCAGGGCAGCAGTTTTGGGAAATACCAAAAGGGGAAAATCAAGTCTGAGCAGCAGAATCATGATTGTTGATTTGGGAGAATCCAACCATTGGTTGAGTGGGAGATTAAGGAGATTCAGGCAAAATGATCATCTTTAATAATGTTAATGGATTGTTTAGCTTTCCATAGTGTTTTCCCATCATTTACCTCCTGCCAGCATCCTTATAAAGGAGAAGAAAGGCAAGCATTATTATCTCCATTTTACATGTAAGGAAAGAGAGGCAAAGGAACACTTAAATGATTTTTCCAGGACACACAACGGGCCACTGACAGAGCTGGAACTTTACCCCAGGATGCCTGCCTTCTGGTCTCTTATTTGCCACTGGATCATCCAGGGTGGGAAGTAATGGGATTGTGGCATCTTCTTCCTTGGTGTTTACGCACCAAGGGACAACAGGGTCTGTCTGGAGGCAGTGGGTAGACCAGAATGTGTAGTACCAAGGTAGCTCCAGGGAAAGATCAAGGACTACAAACAAGTTGTCTGGGTAAATATTATCAAGATAAATAGAATCATAGATATATATACATCATTAACAAAATAAATGGAGTAATAAATAATATATACAAATACGCACCAAGTGTCGTGGGAAGGGGAAGGGGAAGAGCAGAGGGAGGGAGTAGGGGGAATGGGGAGGGGAGGAGAAGCAGAGGGAAAGGGAGGGCTTGGTCTGGGAAGGCCCCCTGGAGAAGGTGAGCTCTCAGCAGGGCTTTGAAGAGGGGAAGAGAGTTACTTTGGCAGATGTGAGGAGGGAGGGCATTCTAGGTCAGTGGTAGGACATGGTCAGGGATCGACAGTGGGAACAGGTGAGAATGAGGGACCATGAGGAGATTAGCAGCAGAGGAGCGGGAGTGTACGGGGTGGGCTGTAGAAGGAGAGAAGGGAGGTGATGTAGGAGAGGGCAAGGTGATGGAGAGCTTTGAAGCCAAGAGTCAGGAGTTTTGTTTCATGCAACGGTTGATAGGTAACCACTGGCGGTTTTTGAGGAGGGGACTGACATGCCCAGAGCATTTCTGTAGTTGATCAGAGGCTGATGACATACTTGAGGGGGAACTTGGAGATGCCCCACGGGCATGTGGCAGCCTGCTTCAGGCCAGCATCCTCGAAGCCAGAGGCCTGTGTCAGCAGACCAGAGCCAAACGCTATCAGGTCCTTCCTGGGCAGCACCTCAAGGAACGCAGAGCCTGCTGTCTGAAGAGCAGCTGAGTGAATTCAGGTGCCCTTAGGCTGTTCTTTTGGCAGCCATGGTCCTAAGGACAAGTGAAAGATTTACCACATGGTAGTCCTGCCAGCCCCTCTCAGGGACGCACCTGGAGAGTTCCAGTACTCTAACAGTCCTCCACTATGGGAGGGAGAGTCAAGGAGAGGCATATCCATTCCATTCCTAGCTTGGGCAGTAACTAGCGAGTTATCTGAGCAGCAGCAGTGTGGGAGAGAGTCAGGCGGAGACTCAAATTTAACTGCACACACGGAGGCATGGTAACCACTTCCGGTATTTTTACCAAGAAAACTCTATAGATATACTACCAGAACAATTGCAGATGGAGGAGGGGCATTCTGGGAGAGATGTGTCCATGGCGTCGCTATGGGTTGGAGACGACTTGACAGCATAAGCTAAGTGCTTAACAAGTACCATAAAACCAACAAACAAGCAATCTGTGGATATGACTGGCCAGGGGAAGTGGATGTGGGCATTCATTTTATTTGAAAATAAATGAAAAATAAATACCCTGACGTTGGTGGGGCTGGCTTCTACCCCTTTCAGACCCCCTCTGTGGCTCTGGGCCCCAAGGACTTACAGGCTTGAAGAAGAAACAGCCCTGGCTGTAGACCCCTCCCTTAGCAGGAGTAGTGGGACTGGGCACAGAAAGGATACAAATTTTGATTTTTCAAAAACATTCTCTCCATCTCTCAGTCTGTGTGTCCCACTCTGATCTCACTATTACCTGGGAACAGGGTGATTTTAATAAAGCTTCTGCCGAAATTCAGTGGCACTGTCTCTGAACCCCTCCTGGAATAATAATAATAATAATAATGGTATTTGTTAAGTTCTTACTATGTGGTGGGCACCATACTAAGTGCTGGAATGGATACAAACAAGTCTGGAATACAGTCCCTTGACCCACATGGGCTCACAGTCTCATTCCCCATTTTACAGATGGGGTAACTGAGGCCCAGAGAAGTGAAGGGACTTGCCCAACGTTACTTAGCACAAAGTGTGGTGCTGCATTTACAACTCATGACCTTCTGACTAGTGTGGCTCACTGGAAAGAGCACGGGCTTTGGAGTCAGAGGTCATGGGTTCGAACCCCGGCTCTGCCATTTGCCAGCTGTGTGACTTTGGGCAAGTCACTTAACTTCTCGGTGCCTCAGTTCCCTCATCTGTAAAATGGGGATTAAGACTGGGAGCCCCACGTGGGACAACCTGATTCCCCTGTGTCCACCCCAGCGCTTAGAACAGTGCTCGGCACATAGTAAGCGCTTAACAAATACCAACATTATTATTATTATTATTATAAGATTGAATGAATGGATGAATGAATGAAACACATTCTCCATATTTCTAATAAAGTTTTAATAAAGTTTCAGATCCTATTGGCAGGAAGGCCCTGCCTCCAGACCCCTTCCAGATACTAGTTTTGATTTTTTAGAAACATTCTCTACATCTCTAATAAAACTTGAATACAGTTTCAGATCCCGTCAGCTCATGTCGGGGGTAACCAATCGGGAATGGTGTTTTATAATCTTGCCATAAATTAAACCCTTCTCAACATCCAAAAATCTGCTCTTTCTTCTCCATCCATACAGCTTCCATGTTAATACAATCACTCATCCTATCCTGCCTAGATTATTGCATCAGCCTTCTTGCTGACCTCTCAACCTCCTGTCCTCCTCACTCCAGTCCTTACTTCACTCTGCTGCTCAGATAATCTTTCTACAGAAATGTTCAGGGCATGTCACCCTCCTTCTCAAGAATCTCCAGTGGTTGCCCGTCCCTCTCTATAACAAACAAAAACTTCTCACCATTGGCTTTAAAACACTCCAGTACCTTGCACCCTCTTACCTCACCTCACTTTCCTTCTACAACCCAGCCCACATACTTTACTCCTCTAGTGCTAACCTCACTGTGCCCCGATTTCATCTGTCTCACTACTGATCCCTGGCACATGTCCTGCCCCTGGCCTGGAACACCCTCCCTTCTCAAATTTCACAATTAGTCTCCCCTGCTTTAAAGTTTTATAGAAGGAGAGGGTACATTTCCTCGAAGAGGCTTTCCCAGACTGAGCCCCACTTTTCCTCATCCCCTTTTCCTCATCTCCCACTCCCTTCCGCATCACCCTGACTTTCTCCCTTTGCTCTTCCCCCGTCCCAGCCCCCCCACACTTATACATATATAAAATTTTATTTATTTGTATTGATGCCTGTCTCCCCCCCCTCCCAGCTAGACTGTAATCTCAATGTGGGCAGGGAATGACACTGTTCATTGTTGTATTGTAGTTTCCCAAGCTCTTAGTACAGTGTTATGCGCACAGTAAGTGCTTAATAAATACGAATGAATGAATGAATGAATGAATGAATGAATGAATGAACGAATGAACGAACGAACGAATGAACGAATGAATAAAGGAAGATGAGCTAGGGACAGCAGGGATGGCTGTAATCCCGTCAGATATAGTTTAGGTAGTCCATACTCCTGTCACACACCCTTGCCTCTTCTGTTCAACTCTTCCTTTTCTCACCCCAACAGGAGAATATCATTGCTACCAAGTAGTGACCCAACAACATAACCTCTTCCCTTTCCTTACCCCTCCAGTGGTGCATGCTACTTCCATCACTGTTACTAGTCAGTGACCCTTTGGTCCATCTTTCCCACACTTGTCCCTTCCCCACCACTGGCTCCCACATTCTCCATGACCTCATGGCCTGCTCCCCACTATCCTTGGCTCCTGAGGCTTGCCCAAGGAACATAGAAATGCAACAACCACAAAGGCTGAAGGTTTGAGGTCACATAGTCATGTCCCTGACCTGGGTATCTGGACAAAGCTGAAGTGGAGTCTTGGGGAAGCTCCTCTGGGCACAGCCGTAGAGGTTGGAAAAATCACCTGTGTGAAACAGGCTCCCATGAGAGGCTCCAGGAGTATGGTGCTGAAAGCAGTTCAATATCTCTCAAGGCCACTATACCATCATCTCAAGAGTTCTGTCAATCTTGCAAGGAGGCTAACGGGGAAAGGAGAATCTTGCATGAACACCTCCTCCTCCTCCTCCTCCTCAGGCTAAGGACTTTAGAGATGGGGACCCAATGCTGCTCCAGGTGCAAATCTATCTCTCCTTTTCCAGGTCCCTTTCCAAAGACTTTTGGACCTATGCCTGCCTGGAGTCAAGGGAGGAATCTTACTTATTGATAATAATAATAATAATAATAATTGTGGTATTTGTTAAGCATTTACTGTATTCCAGGCACTGCACTACACACTGGGGTGAATTGGGTTGGGCACAGTCCTTGTGCCACGAGACACTCACAGTCTCAATCCCCATTTTACAGGTGAGGTAACTGAGGCCCAGAGAAGTGAAGTGATTTGCCCAAGGTCACACAGCAGACAAGTGGCAGGGCCAGGATTAGAACCTTCTGACTCCAGACCCATGCTCTATCCACTACTCCATGTTGCTTCCCCATGCTACTTCACTTCTGAGCTGTGGAACTCAGCCTCATTCATTCATTCATTCAATCATATTTATTGAGTGCTTACTGTAAGCAAAGCACTGTACTAAGCTCTTAGAAAGTACGATTAGGCAACAGATAGAGACAATCCCTACCCAACAATGGGCTCACAGTCTAGAAGTGAGGAGACAGACAACAAAACAAAACAAAGCCAGTAGACAGGCATTGATAGCATCAAAATAAATAAAGAGAAGTATAGATGTATATACATCATTAATAAAATAAAAAGAATAATATGTACATATATGCACAAGTGCTGTGGGGCGGGGAGGGGGGAAGAGCAGAGGGAGGAAGTCCCAGACATAAATACATCTGGTGCCAGATTTGTATAAGACAGGGAGCAGGCCAACTGAAAATCAGCTGGGTGGTGTGCGGAAAGAATTGCCCAAATGGAGTAAACAGAGGAATATGGGCATAATAATAATAATGTTGGTATTTGTTAAGCACTTACTATGGGCAGAGCACTGTTCTAAGTGCTGGGGTAGATACAGATTGTGGGGTGATCAGATTGTCCCACGTGGGGCTCACAGTTTTATTCCCCATTTTACAGATGAGGTAACTGAGGCACAGAGAAGTGAAGTGACTTGCCCACAGTCACACAGCTGCCAAGTGGCAGAGCTGGGATTCGAACCCATGACCTCTGACTCCCAAGCCCAGGCTCTTGCCACTGAGCCATGCTGCTTCTAGTTGGCACTAGTGAGGCACATGGTCACATTAGACAATAGCTGTATGGGTGGGATATGTGGGGGGCTGACTGGGAAATGGCCGGTTCTGAGACCATAACCCCCATTCTGAGCAGGGTGGATAACCAAGGCATCTGGAGGGATGGGGGTCTTCTGAAAGAATTCCACCATGTAACTAAATCTCACCAGGCAGGGGAGTCGGTGTGGAAATATTGGTAAGCAGGTACAGGCCAGAAGCAGGCCTCTGAAGCCCCTTCCTTGGACAGGTTTTGGGAAAAGCATGGGCAGGGGAGGGGCAGAAAGAGAGCCTCTGGCAGCAATTTGAAACTGCCCGCAGTGAATGTAACATTACATTCCCACTAGAATGTAACTTCTTCATTTATTTATTCATTCATTTAACCATATTTATTGAGCACTAACTGTGTGCAGAAAACTGTACTAAGCGCTTGGGAAAGTACAATAATGTTGGTATTTGTTTTGTTAAGCACTTACTATGTGCCGAGCACTGTTCTAAGCGCTGGGGTAGACATAGGGGAATCAGGTTGTCCCACGTGGGGCTCACAATCTTAATCCCCATTTTACAGATGAGGGAACTGAGGCACAGAGAAGTTAAGTGACTTGCCCACAGTCACACAGCCGACAAGTGGCAGAGCTGGGATTCGAACTCATGAGCCCTGACTCCAAAGCCCGTGCTCTTTCCACTGAGCCACGCTGCTTCACTCCAATACAATACAATACAATACAAAAATAAGCAGTGATATTTCCCTCCCACAATGAGCTCAGAGTCTAGAGTAGACAGACATCAGTACAAGTAGATAAAATTACAGATATGTACATAAGTGCTTTGGGGCTGGGAGGAGGGAAAAGCAAAGGGAACAAATCAGGGCAACGCAGAAGGGAGTGGGAGGTGAGGAATAGTGGGGCTTAGTCCGGGAAGGCCTCTTGGAGGAGATGGGCCTTCAATAAGGCTTTGAAGTGGGAGAGAGTGGCTGTCTCTCGGATTAGAAGAGGGAAGGTGTTCCAGGTCAGAGGCAGGATGTGGGATAGGGATTGGCAGCAAGACAGGAGAGATCAAGGCATAGTGAGAAGGTTAGCACTAGAGGATTGAAGTGCGCAGGCTGGGTTATAGAAGAAGAGAAGCTAGGAGAGTTAGGAGGGGGTAAGGTGATGGGATGTTTTAAAACCAATAGAGAGGAGTTTTTGTTTGATACAGAGGTAGATGGGTAGCCAATGGAGTTTTTTGAGGAGAGGGCTGACATGTCCAGAACATTTTTGTAGAAAAATGATCCCAGCAGCAGATCGAAGTATGGAGAGTGAAGTATGGACTGGAGTAGAGAAAGAGGGGAGGCTGGGAGGTCAACAAAGAGGCTGATGCAGTAATCCAGGCGGGATAGGATGAGTGATTGTATTAACGTGGTAGCAGTATAAATGGAGGGGAAAGTGTGTATTTTAGCAATGCCGTGAAGGAGAGACCAACTGAATTTGGTGATGGATTGAATATTTGGATTGAATGATAGAGAGGAGTCAGGGATAACTCCAAGGTTATGGGCTTGTGATATAGGAAGGATGGTGGTGCCATCTACAGTGATGGGAAAGTCAAGTGGGGGACAGGGTTTGGGTGGGATAAGGAGCTCTGTTTTGGACAGTCATTCATTCTTATTTATTGAGCACTTACTGGGTGCAGAGCACTGTACTAAGCGCTTATATTAACTTTGAGGTGATGTGAAGACATCTAAGTACATACAGATGTCTTGAAGGCAAGAGGAGATTTGAGAAAGGAAAGCAGGAGAGAGATCAGGGCTAGAGGTGTAGAATTAGGTGTTATCTGCAGAGAAGTGGTAGTTGAAGCCATGGGAGTAAAAGAGTTTTCCAAGGGAATAGATGTAGATGGAGAATAGAAGGGGACCCAGAACTGAACCTTGAGGGTTCAGTTAGGAGGTGGGAGGCAGAGGAGGAGCCCATGAAGGAGAATGAGAATGAATGTTCAGAGAGATAAGAGGAGAATCTGGAGATGACAGAATTAGTGAAGCCAAGATTGAATAATGTTTCCAGGAGAAGGGGAGAGGTCGAAAAGGATTAGAATGGAGTAGAGGCCATTGGATTTGGCAAGGAGGTCTTTGGTGACCTCTGAGAGGGTGGTTTCTGTGGAGTGAAAGGAACGGAACCCAGATTGGAGATAACTGGAGGAGAGGAATTTGAGCCAGTGTATGTAGGCAACTTGCTGAAGGATTTGGGAGAGGAATGGTAGAAGGGAGATGGGGCAGCAACTGAATGGAGCCATGGGGCAAGTGAAGTTTTGGGGTTTTTTTTAAGATAGGGGAGGCATGGGCATGTTTGAAGGCAGTGGGGAAGAAGCCATTGGAAAATGAATCGTTGAAGATGGCTGTTAAGAAGGGAAGAAGGAAGGAGGAGAGAGTTTCGATAAGGTGTGAAGAAATGGGCAGAGTTCATGTTACTTCTTTATTCTGAACTCTCCAAACACTCGTACAGTGCACCATACTAAAGGGACACTCAATCAGTGCCACTGCTACTTTTGCTACTACTACTCTCTCCAAACCCCAGTACATTTTCCTTCTTTGCCTCATCCCACAAAACACTCCTCATGCCCCCTGCACCCCATACCTTCCAAATTGTCTGGCTCCCGCATCCACAGTCAGGGCTCACCTCACCCAGGGACTGTTGGCAGGGTGAGGCAGAGAAGGTGTGCAGGAACCTGGTGCATTTTAATAATGACACATTATTAAAAGGCAATTGACAGGAAATCTGTTAGAATGGCAACCTGATGCCTGCTGTGAAATTTGATTTGACTCATCAGATCATGCTTTATTAGGAAAGGAAGAAAACCAAAGAAATAGGATGTGCTTCCCCTCTTCCCACAGCTTCCCACATGAAACTTGCTGTGGGCAGAGAATGTCTCTGTTTATTGTTATATTTTCCTCTCCCAACCACTTAGTGCAGCGCTCTGAACACAGTAAATGCTCAATAAATATGATTGATTGAATGAATAAGAGAATAAACAAGTGGGAATTAAATATGGTCCCTGCCCTTCGGAGGGTTCATAATCTAGGACTATTAGGCACAGTAAGTGCTTAATAAGTACTATTACTACTACTACTACAAACTACCACTGGAAGTTACCAGAATACAACATATTTGAAGCGCCTGCAGGAAGGTGAGAAATATCTAGTTGCCCTTAATAACCATTTTTACATGTCAAAAATCTGTACAATTCTGTCTAAATTCTATAAAGTCATAGCTAAATGAAATCAGGTTATATGTGAAAATTCTGATACTTTGCCAAAGGGCTGCAGAGCTGTTTCCATCCGGATGACTCACTGTTGATTTACATTTGTTTCTGCTATTTAATGCAGCCCAACCTATATATTTTCATTAATTCTTTCTTCTTATGTCTCTCCATATCAGAACTGCTACCTCCAACATGGTGAGGTCCCTGGGATTGGGGAAGGGGGTAGGCTGAAGAGGGAGATCTGGGCTGAAGAAATGGATCCTTCCCACCTTTCTCTAACAACCCCTAAACCCAAATTAAACCTTGACACCCCCAGGGCTGGAGCCAGATTTGCCCTTCCCAGTTGGAGCTGTTGCACTCATATCTCCTTCTACGTCACAAAGCTCTTTGAGGCAGAGGAAGAAGCTCTGGACCAAATGCTGGGGATGTGCAGGGATGGAGGTTTTTCTTCCCCTTCAGGGCAAAGCTGAGCTTGGCAAGCCAGGGGTGACTGCTGAGCAGCACAAAGGGGCTGACAGTAGCAAAGCCACTGACCATAAACGTGTTTGCACTCAAGACAGTGAAGTCATTCCTCAAGGAGGTGCCTAGGAACAAAGAAAGGACAGAGCCTGCACAGTAGAAGGCTATAAAGCAGCTCACCAGGAGCAAAAATAGTTTGGGTGGCCCTTCTCTCCGGTGAAGCTTTTGGATAGAGGTGGGAGCTGTGGAGATGGAGGGACTGCTGACTGTGTTGGTGAAGGAGTAGGATCATGTAGCCACTGGAACAGCTCATGAGCCCCAGGGAGAGGGTGTTGCGGAGAGTCTTGAGTGAGAGAAACAGCCAGAGGAGGGAAGCACCAATAGGTTTGACGGAACAGTAGTTGTCACTGAATCTTCCTTCCTGGATTGTTACACTGGGGGATGCTCCAGTTTGGAAGAGAAGGTTAGTCTCTATCAGCAAGTTGAAGCACCAAAAAAAGGCACAGGCTGGGAGTGTGCACTTTGGGGTAAGGTTCTTGAACTGAGCCCAGAGGGAATTGCTGGGACTGATGGTGATGGCTTGGACCATATAGAGGTGAGAGGTGGTGCAGATGGAGAGGCTGCGGGACACACAGTACAGGTAGGCAAACAGCTTACAGCCAACGTCAGTTTGGATGAACTCCAGACCCAATACTGACATTGTCATCGTGACCATCCTAATGAGGAGCATCATGGCATGGACCAGATATAGGTGAGTGATGATCAGGTCTGTTGTCTTAGGTTTCTGGTCCAGGAAAAACATAAAAAAGAGAGTGCAATGAGAACAATATTGCCTAAGAGTGCCACTCCAGTCTGGAAGAAGAAGCAGATACCTAGGATCTTGTTGTTGTACACCATCCTCGTCAATTCCCTGAACTCAGACCTGCAGGTGGGAGACAGCCAACTGAGAAAGGAAATAGAAGGTGAAGGGGAGTAGTAGTTTAGTTGGGAAATTACATCATACTCAATGGACAAAATGACTATTAGTCACATACAAAGGACCAGAGTAACCAAGTAATATATCTCAGAAGTATTCTCCCAGTCAAAAAGCCAATAATTACTGATCATTCACTATGGGCCCCTCTCTTCCCTGGGCCCTGCCTAAGGAAGAAGTTGGTATCACACTTACTGTCTACCTGCATTCTGCTGGTAGGGAAGGGAAGAAGGGAGAAACACAGTTGAAGCAACATAAAAAAAAAACCCATACCTACATGTATCAGCCACCTGAGGACTATCTACTCAATTTATCCAAATGACAATAGTGATTTGCTGTATTTTGGGATGAAATGAAAAACAAGTGGGAGAGTCCAGGAGAGTCTTCTGGAAGAGGTGATTCTTATGCAGGGTTCAGAAAGAGGTCAGGGCCAAGCTTTGGCAGAGAGGACTGCAATGGGTTTTCAGACTGGTCAAACTGTAGAAACACATCACTGAGGCAGGAGTGAATAGGCTGTGTGTAGCAGACATTAAGGGGAATTGGTTTGAAGTATTTTCCAGAACAACTTTAATTCAGGACTTGCTGCTGATAGAAGATTTATACTTTTGGTGTGTCTGCTGGAAAACCAATTCTTGGGGACTCATATTATCAACTCAAAAGCCACCTCTACTATTTATGTATTTACCACTTACCATATTTACTGATATTTATCCTCCCACTAGACTGTAAACTCCTGCTGTATACTTACTGTAAACTCATTGTGGGCAGAGAATATGTCTACCAACTCTGTTATATTGAATTCCCTTAAGCACTTAGTACTGTGCTCTGCACACAGTAAGTGCTTAACAAATATGATTGAATTTGTAGCCATCCTCCCACTTCTATATATATATGTACACACATATACATACTATACACATATGTGCGTACACATATATGCACACACCCTCTTTCTCTCTGTATATACAATCAAGCATACCCACAATCATTTTTCTCATTATTCTATGTCTAAACATTCTTATGTCTGCCATACCTATTAGATTGTAAACTCTTTGTGGTTGAGACACATGACTCTTCCTTCTGTTGTACTCTCCCTAGTACTTTATTGAACCCACTGGGGGCTCATCAAATATCATTATCCCCACAGTCAACAAACCATGTTTTGGTTGTTCTTTTCCTTGAGGAGGAAGCATTGGATCAAGTAAGGCACATATTGTTCTGGATTGCATCATCACCAATGGCCTTCATTTAGCTGTTATTGAGTAAGAAGGTCTGTACTCAGTGCTTGGGATATTGCAACAGAAAAAATACTTAGATTATTAGATTGTGAGTCCCATGTGGGACAGGAACTGTACCCAATCTGCCTATATTGTATCAAACCCAGAGCTTAATACAATGTTTTATACCTAGAAAACAGTTAAGTAGACAACTATCAGAAGACATAAATATTAAAAGATTTGATTTTTTGTAACTGGATGAATTTGTCAAGAGCCTTGAGTTGGATGAACCTCTTGGTGGAAAAATCCCAGCATGATATGCAATCTCGTAAGGGCGAGTTGCAGGTGCTTCAGGGTGCTGCAGGTATCAATCCATCCAGTGGTATTTATTGAGTACTTACTAGGTTCTCTTACTAGGTTCTTGGGAGAGAATAATGCAGTAGAATTGATAGTCACATTCTCTCCCCACAAAGAACTTACAGTATAGATGTGCTAAACTCACTTGCTCCCATGACTTCAAATGCCATCTCTATGTGGATGATTCCCAAATCTACCTCTTCAAGCCATAATCTCTCTCATTCTCTGCAGTATGATATATCCTTTGGCCTTTGGGATATCTGTTCTTGTATATTCATTCATTCATTCATTCAATAGTATCTATCAAGCACCTACTATGTGCAGGCACTATACTAAGCGCTTGGAATGTACAAATCGGCAACAGATAGAGACAGTCCCTGCCCATCGATGGGCTTACAGTCTAATTGGGGGAGACAGACAGACAAAAACAATAGCAATAAATAGAATCAAGGGGATGAACATCTCTACAGGCACCTCAAGTTTAATAACCACCATCTTCCCTGTCTCACAAGACTGGGATAACCTTGGAGCTACCCTCAACTCATCTTTCTCTTTCACAACCCCCATGTTCAATCTGTCACCAAATCTTGTAGATTCGATCTTTACAACTCTGCTAAATTCCTCCCTTTTTTCTTCACCCAAACTGCTACATGTTAATCTAAGCATTTATCCTAGCCTGCCTTGATAACTGCATCAGTCTCCTGTCTCTCTTCACTTTGGGCCACACATCACTCTGCTGCCCGGATCATTTCTCTGCACAACTGTTCAGTCCATGTTTCCCCATTCCTCAAGAACTTCCAGTTGTTGCCCATCTAACTCCACATCAAGCTGTCCATAGGCTTTAAAGTACTCAATCACCTTGCACCCTTCTACCTTCCCACCATGATTTGCTTCTACAACCCAGCCCACTCATTTCACTCCTCTAATGCCAACTTATGGTACCTCAATCTCATCTGTCTCACCACCAACCTCTCACCCATGTGCTGTTTCTAGCCTCTAATGTTCTACTTCTTCATATCCCGCGGCCTGTCGGTCTCCCCATCTTTAAAGCCTTACTAAAAGCACATCTCCTCCAAGAGGCCTTCTCTAAGACCTCATTTCATCTTCTCCCACTCCCCTCTTCACCACTCTTGCACTTGGGTGTGTACCTTTTACTCACCCCTCCCTCAGCACCACAGCACTTTTGTAAATATCTATAATTTATTTATTTATTTTAATGTCTGTCTACCCCTATAGACTATAAGCTTGTTGTGGATAGGGAACATGTCTACCAACTCTGTTATACTGCCATCTTTTAAGTGCTTAGTACAGTGTTCTGCACACAGTAAATGCTCAAAAAAGACATTTGATGGATTGATTGATATAGATGGGGAGACAGACAGTAAAATATATTAGTGATAGAGGAAATGGGAGACTATAGGAATATGAATATAATAGTTGTGGGGCTGTGGTGGAAAACAGTGTGCTTTAGAGGCACAGATCCAAAGTCCATAGGCAATGCAGAAAGGAGGGTGAATAGGAAAAATGAGGGTCTAGTCAGGGAAGGCGTCATGGAGGAGGCATGATTTTAGTAGGGCTTTGAAGATGGGGAAAGGTTGTCTGTTGGCTATAAGCAAAGAGTGAGTTCTAGGTAAGAGATAGGATGTGGGCAAGGAGTTGGTGGTGAGACAGGCAATACTGAGGTACAGAGAGTTAGGCTGTTAGAGGAGTAAAGTATGTACATTGTGTCATACTAGTGAAATAGTGAAGTTAAGTAGGAGAGAGCTAATTGGGTGACTTGAAGTCAATGGTAAGGAGTTTCTTTTCGATGTAGAAGTGTATAAGAAACCACTGGAGATTTTGAGTAGTGGAAAGACTTGGACTGAACAGTGTTTTAGAAGAATAATCTAGGCAAGCAGAATGAAGTAAGGACTGGGTAGGGGAGAGGCAGGGAAGCCAGCGAGGAGGGTGATGCAGTAGATAAAGTGGGAAATGATAAGAGCTTGGATCAGAATGGTGCCATCTGGATCCAGAGGAATGGGTGTATTCTAGAGCTGCTGTGACAGGATTTGTTGACAGGGTGAATATCTGGATTGACTAAGAAAGGTGCAGCACTGAAGATAAGAAGATTGTGGAACGTCTGTATTCAGATGTCCTGTTGGCACCTCACATTTAACATACTCAAAACAGAACTCCTTGTGTTTCCACCCAAACCCTGTCTCCTCTGAATTTTCCATCACACTATCCCTGCTGCCTCACAAACCTGCAATCTTGGCATTATCCTAGATTTATCTCTCTCTTTCAACCCATATATTCAACCTGGCACCAAATCCTGAAGGGACTACCTTCACAACATCTCTAGGTTCCTGTCTTTCCTTTCCACCTAAACGACTATTACATTTATCCAAGCACTATTCATATCACCCCTTAACTCCTGCATCAGCCTCCTCAGTGACCTTCCTACCCACCGTCTTTCTCCTCTCTAGTCTATATTACATTCTGCTGCCCAGATCTTTCTTCTAAAATTGTATTTGGTCAGCTCAGGAGAGCAGCATAGACTAGTGGAAAAAGCATGGGACTCCGAGTGAGAAGACCTGAGTTCTAATCCTTGATCTGCCATTTACTTGCTGCATGACCTAAGGCAAATCACTTAGTTTCTCTATGTCTCAGTTTCCTCATTTGCAAAATGGGAATTCAATACCTGTTTTCCCTCCTATTTAGACTGTGATCCCCATTTGTAACCTGATTATCTTATATTTACCCTAGCATTTACTACAGTACTTGGCATATACTAAGCACTTAACAAACATGATCTTTTTTTTCTGTTTCCCCTCTCTTCAAGAACCTCCAGTGGTTGCCCATCCACTTCCTTATAATAATAATGATGATTATGGTATTTGTTAAGCACTTACCATGTGCCAAGCACTGTTCTAAGTGCTAGGGTAGATACAAGATAGTCAGGTTGTCCCACATGAAACTCACAGTCTTAATCCCCATTTGTCAGTTGAGATAACTGAGGCACAGAGAAGGTATGAGGTGCAATCAATACTTCAGTTCTGAGAGAGGTATGGAATAGGTGGCTTGCTTTGTTTTTAGTATCTCAGGTGCCTAGTACCGTGCTTTTCCTCAGGGCTCAATAAATACCACTGGTGGATCATGAAGGAGATTAGAGCATTGGAAGAGTGAGAAGAGCACTCTAAAAAAGCTAGGCTTGGAATACATAGTGCAACAATTGGAGGGATAAGAAACCTTTTTTATGCTTGTTTAGGATTCACAAACGTTGCCTGATATTTGGGAAATTTCAGAGAGGAATGTTCTGGAAAAATGAACATTGCCTCCCCTGCCTTGAAACTGAACTGGCATGTAATAATAATAATTGTAGTATTAGTTAAGTTCTTACTGTGTGCCAGGAACTGTACTAAGCGCTGGGGTGGAAACAATCAAATCAGGTTGGACACATCCTTATCTCCTGTGGGGTTCACAGTCTCAGTCCCTATATTACCGATGAGTTAATTGAGGCATAGACAAAGGAAGTAACTTGCCCAAGGTCACACAGCTGACAAATGAGGAGCCAGAATTAGAACCCATGCCCTTCTGACTCCCAGGCCTGTGCCCTATCCACTACCTAATAAGACACTTAATGGTAATTTATATGGCTTGGTTAGAGTTCAAATTTTCCAATTGAGATGTTATAGTTTGACTATGAGGAAGAAAGAATGTAAATATTTTAGAAAGGTTTGAGTAACTCAAAAATAGTTTACACATTTTCATTTCTTTGGGTGACAGTCTTATCCCATCTAAACAATAGGCCTGTAAATCCATATTCATAGAAGCTACCACAATCAATCATTAATTATTATTAATTATTAATAGCATTTATTGAGTACTTACTCTGTGCAAAGCAATGTACTAAGTGCTTAATCAATCTTATTTGTTGAGCACTTACTTTGTGCAAAGCACTATAAAGAACTTAGGAGAGAACAATATAACAATATAACAGACCCATTCCCTGCCCACAAAGAGCTTACAGTCTGTCACAGCCCTAAGGAGGTTCTCACAGTAGACTGCTGTGAAGTGTGAGGAGAGAGAAGCTGGTGCTCGTGCTGATTCTGGTGCTGGGAATGAAGGCCAGAACGAATGAAAGAATTGATGGAAGTCTGCGGGGGAGTCTCTGGACTGGAGGGCTGGGGAAGGGCAGTGAGGGGATTCATTCATTCATTCATTCAGTCAGTCAGTCAGTCAGTCAGTCGTGTTTATTGAGTGCTTACTGTGTGCAGACCACTGTACTAAGAACTTGGAAAGTACAACACAGCAATAAAGAGAGACCCACAATAGGCTTACAGTCTAGAGGGTTGGGGAGTAAAGGAAGCCCAGTATAGTCTTGACTAACCCCAAGAAACTGTACATGCCTTCACCCAGTTGGAATATAATGTTGGTATTTGTTAAACGCTTATTATGTGCAGAGCACTGTTGTATGTGCTGGGGTAGATACAGGGTAATCAGGTTGTCCCATGTGAGGCTCACAATTAATCCCCATTTTACAGATGAGGTAACTGAGGCGCAGAGAAGTTAAGTGACTTGCCCACAGTCACACAGCTGACAAGTGGCAGAGCTTGGATTCGAACCCATGACCTCTGACTCCCAGGCCCAGGCTCTTTCCACTGAGCCACATATGAGAAACTATCAACACCACCCCCCCCACATTTCTCATTCATTATGCATCTCCACCCTTCATCCTGTATTCATTCCCTCTACTGCCCATTTCACACTGACTGATGATCCCTTCACTATTTCCTCTACTTCAAATCCTCATCTTCTCAGCATCCACTGATGAGCCCGATTCTGACTTTGAGCAGAAGACAATTCCCACTCATAGAGCCATCCCCTCAGCACCAAGTCCCTTTAGAGCAGTCTGTAGTAAAATAACTTAGAATTCAGCAAGGTATCTTCAGCAAGACTGCAAGAACAAAGACCTCAAGTTCCAGGGAAAAAACCCACCACCTTCAAATTAATAAATTCCACACTCAGAATTCTAGGGCCAGATCTTCCTCCCTGGCTCCAGGAACATGCTTCCCAGTTCTCACTATAGAAACTAAGATAGATGAGACACTCACCAGGCTGATTTCTGCTTCTGGGTCAGATCTGGGTAGTCACAGTCAGGGGAGAGTACCCAGAGCAGCCGTTATAGGGAAGAATTTCATTACCTAATCTCCTTGAGGGCTATAATATTATCATCACAGAGAGGTGCCTGACACTATGGGGAGAGGGAGGGCAGAACCATGGAGTCCCCAGAGGAAAGAAACCAATCATGCAGAAGGGCAAAAGGAGTAGGTGGCTCATATATTTCCAATGAAGGGTGCAATCCCAGACTCGATGCTGTAAGAAGGGTCAGTGTGAATTGGGACACTTGAACATAATGACGTAATAAGTTATGTCTGAATGTGCTACCACTTTTTCCAAAGGGCTTTCCCATCAATTCATTTTTGTATATTGGCATTGCTATGTTTCAGGCACTGATCTAAGTGCTGGGGAAGATACAAGCTATAAACAGTTTGAACACACTACCTATTCCGTGGTCATAATCTCCATTACACAGATGAGGTTACTGAGGCACAGGGAAATTAAATGACTTGCCCAAGGTCACATAGCAGACAAGTGGTGGATCTGGAATTAGAACCCAGATTCTCCGACTCCCATCCCCTTGATCTTTCTCCTAGGCCACACTGATTCTCAAATTTACTTAATTTGTCTTCCTAACATTCTTGGGAGATAGGAGTCGGGCATTGGTATTCTCCATTTTACAGATGAGGAAACAGAGGCAGTGCCACATAACTGCCCAGGTTATTACACAGCAAATAGTGGCAGAAATGAAAATAGAACCCAGAACTCCCAGCTCCCAGATGTTTGTTCTTTCCTCTTATAGATATAGGGAGTATAAGCCTCACTTTTTTCTGGCTCATAGCTGCTTTTTTTTCTGGCTCGTAGTTTGAGTAGTAATTGTTTGCTGCATATAGACTCTTGTTTGTTGAGCCATTTACATCAAGTCAACCTGAATGGTTTTGCTCGTATTTACTGAGCACTTACTGGGTGCAGGGCTCTGTACTAACCAATTGGGAGAGTACAGTATAACAGTATAAGAGACACATTCCCTGCCTGCAACATACTTATAGTTTAGAAGGGAAGACAGTCATTAACATTAATATAAATACATGAATTACAGATATGTACATAAGTGCTGTGGTGATGGGAGGGGCGGCAAATAAAGGGAGCAAGTCGGGGCAGTGCAGAAGGGAATGGGAGAAGAGGAAAGGAAGGCTTAGTCAGGCTTGGATAATACGTGCCTTCCAAAAGATTTTGTAGTAGGGAAGAGTAATTGTCTGTCTGATATGAGGAGGCAGGGTGTTCTAGGCCAGAGGCAGGACATGGGTGAGAGGTTGGCAGCAAGACAGACAAGATGGTGGTATTGGTGGTTTGAGGCCTATATTAGTAGCAGTCTTTGTCTAGGCAATTTAAGTTTGGAGCATGTCAGATGATATGATAGTGTGCCTAGCATATTCCCCATCCATGACTGCCATGATGGCACGCTGCCATGGAAGCAGCGTGGCTCAGTGGAAAGAGCATGGGCTTTGGAGTCAGAGGTCATGGATTCAAATCCCGGCTCGGCCACTTGTCACCTGTGTGACTATGGGCAAGTCACTTAACTTCTCGGTGCCTCAGTTACCTCATCTGTAAAATGGGGATTAAGACTGTGAGCCCCATGTGAGATAACCTGATTCCCCTGTGTCTACCCCAGCGCTTAGAACAGTGCTCAGCACATAGTAAGCACTTAACAAATACCAACATTATTATTATTATTATTATTATTACGATTTGGGCATTGTCGAGATCTCTTCAGCACAAAGAGGTGTCACTATATCGATCGAGGGTGGATCCAGGATGTATTTTTTTTTCTGTAGGTGGATGATGATGTTACTAATCAAAACATAATTATCTGATGCACTCACTCAGCAAATGTTGGTTGTTGCTATTGAGTTTGCCAGACCCATGCAGCCCAGTGACTTTCTTCCATCTCTGGATATCATTAACAAATTTAACATTAAAATTGTCCCTTATAATAATTCATTTATCTTTTGTTGACACTTGCTGTGATGAGCCTTTTTTTAACTTTTTGAAAAAATTATCTCCTTTATCTCAGTCACTGTGTGTACTTAATCAATCATTAAAGTGCATTTATTGAGCACTCACAGTGTTCAATGCAATGTACTGCAGTGCACAGAGCTCGTAGACAACAAGCCCTTAAGAGCTATGAGGGACACAGAATAATTTTATTTCTGGGCAGATTGGAAGACCTGATAATAGGGATTGGTTGCCAGTTTGAAGCCTTATGGTAGAAGGAGTCCCAAAGATTCCGTATCAGGGTGGCACATTTTACACCACAAAGTCACATTATTCAAGTGAAGCCCTTCAGGTTGATATTACAATTCCATGGCTTTTTTTATGGTTATGGAGTGATCTGTGTCATAGTTAGTATTACTAGAATACCCAATCTTCTGAGCTGGTGGCAAAGCTGGGGAGGAGGGAGGGAGCACTTGCTGTGAAGCTCTGGAAGAGGGAACCCAGGGTCATCACAGGAGCTTGTAATAACAATGGTATTCGTCACGAGTGCACTATTTGCCAGGCACTGTAGTAAGTAAATGGTTTCCTCTGAAACCGAAGCGTGGGTGGGTGAACCTGGAACTGACCCTTCATATCAAAGAGGACCCCAGTCTGGACTGCTGCAGCTGGGGGTCTCCCAGCCAATCACAGAGAGCTGCTGTTCCTGCCATCATCACCACCATTGCCTTTCTCATGGCTGAGGAGAGGAGTGGTTGGGAGGGAGGGAGTCAGAGAGCTGCCATTTTGTGTTTGTTCTATTTTTCTTTAAAAATAAATAAAAAATAAATCCCCCAGAGCTGGAGTTCCTTGGTTTGTGGATATGTCTGGCAGGGGAAGATGATGGTGGGCATTCTTTTTATTTACTAATGAATGAAAAATAAAACCCTCAGCACTTTTGAGTCTGTTTTTCATCTCTCCCAGCTCCCCTCCACCTCCTTTCTGTCTCTTACAAGGTTTGGTGATCCAAGGAGCCAAAGCAGCTGTGGAACATTTGGTGAGCCTGGCTTCTACTCCTCCCAGCCCTCCTTCTGCCTCCCCCGATCTCACTCTGTGGCTCTGAGCCCTAGGGAGCTGGGGTAGCTGCGGTGCTGTCAGATCCAAAGGGGCATTGGTGAGCCCAGCTTCTACCCCTCACAGGACAACTCTGGACCTGTGCATCCTGAGGAGCCAGGGTGACTGCGGGCAGCCCCAGCTCCAGTGGGACATTTGGTGAACCTACCTTCTATGCCTCCTGGGCTTCCTCCTGCTTGCTCTCTGTCTCCCTCAGTGACTCTGACCCCCAAGAAGCTGAGGTGGCTTCAGGTGTGGAGAAGTGTCGGCCCAGGATCCAACCCCCTGCAGCAACAGGAACAAAGGGCCTGGGGATGGGGAAGGATAATCATTTTGAATTTTAAGAAACATTCTCTGTCCTTCCAGGGTGGTTTTAATAAAGTTTCAGATTCTGTTAACAGGAACCAATCAGAGGAAATGACTTATAGCCTTGTTGTAAATTAATCACTTCAACTAAGTGAAGGAAGATCAGGTAGTGGCATCCAGGAATAGCATAATACAAACAGACCTAGTTTAGGCAGTTTCTACCCATGTTGTGTACCCCTCCTAAAAGGAAGGTGGATTCAGCACTTATCTCTGAAGACTGTCCTTCTTCCAGGAGCCTGGTCTTGCTTAATAATGTTGGTATTTGTTAAGCACTTACTATGTGCCGAGCACTGTTCTAAGCGCTGGGGTAAACACAGGGAAATCAGGTTGTCCCACGTGGGGCTCACAGTCTTAATCCCCATTTTACAGATGAGGGAACTGAGGCACAGAGAAGTTAAGTGACTCGCCCACAGTCACACAGCTGACAAGTGGCAGAGCTGGGATTCGAACTCATGAGCCCTGACTCCAAAGCCCGTGCTCTTTCCACTGCGCCACGCTGCTTAAGTGCTGTGACATCGACTCCATGCCTGACCAATTCTTGTCAGAATAAAGCCATTCTTCCTTTAGGCTGGTCACTATATTCATTGCATGTAGTGTCCTGATCTTCCATGATGCTGGGTTTATTTCCTTATTTTAAATCGTTTTCTGTTCTTTGTTTATGTATTGCAAATGAACAGCTCACCTAGTTTAGTTTTGGTGAGACAGGAGATGTTTAAGCAGTGTCTACCTTTTCTAGTTCCTTTCACCATTTGAGATGAGCTCAGTAGGGCTGCTCAGATATTCATGATGTTGCTAACTGACACTGATGCCTCTTCAGCAAACAAGCAACCACTATCCTGAACTCCCAAGCTTTGTAAGACTTTTGAGTGGAAGTATGAGCTATCTTCCATCAATAAGACTTAGGTTTGAAATGCTTTCCATTATTGGGGATGGTTTGTGCTCTATCTCACCCAGTCCCTTTGTAGTCATACACATCACAAGACGGTCATCTGAGGCCACAGAACAGCTTAGCTCTATGGGCTTCAACTGAGCAGTAGGCCCTGCAGTGCCCCCATTCAGTTTGTACCCTGTCATTGAGACCCTTACTTCCGTTGAACTAATTACTGGGGTCTTTAAATTAAAGTTGAAATATTGCCATGATACACGAATAAGGAAACTCTTAATCCAGACCCAGGTTTCAGTAGTCCCTAACCTGAAAAAATTCAGTGTCTGGTTTTAATATTTTAAGTATAGTATTTGTGGGCCCTATCAGTCTTTCAAGAACTTGAGTATTAATGTCAACTATTTAATATTTCCTTGTCTTATATCTACATTTATAAATTTACAGTTGTCCTGTTTTTAATCTGGTTTCTGTGACTCAGCCACTATATGTCACAAACAATTTATCTGAAGTGTTTAATGCATACTCAGTATTCAATGAGGGTTTTTAATAGCTTTCATCTCAGTGGCCTCAACCTCAGGCCCTAGTTCTTAACTTCAATCTCCTAATGTTATCCCAGCCTTATTCCCAGCATCTGGGTATATTACTATTAGTGTGTGGGCATTGTAATAATAGTAGTAGCAACAGCAACAGCAGCAACAGCAACAATAGTAATAGCTATAGCCATAAGTGGAAGTAGTAGTAATACTAGTAGTAATGGCATTTATTAAGCACCCAAACAGCAATGTACTAAGCACTTAGGAAAGAACAATAGAAGCACAAGGCATTTTCCGAGCCCTCAAGGACCAGATATTTTAGTGGGTGAAATAGACATAAAAATATTCAGCAGTATTTCTTAGGCTCTGTCAGGGATCCAGTATCCATTTTTGTCTTCCTTTCTGTCTTTACCTGTTCACACCTCTTTGCTTCTGCTTTTTCCAGCTGCCTCCTGGAAGCCCTTCACCTCTTACTACCCACCCTTCCTAAAAATGAAAGGTTGAACCTCAGGCAGCCATTCTTACCACACTGTTGTACCCACTGAGGGCTTTATGGTAGGGATAAAGTAGGGCTTTATGGTAGGGATAAACAAGGGGTATGCCTTGTTTTCTTAAATAAAATAGTTATTAAATAAAAGAGCTCTTTTATTTTTTCCAAAGTGACTTCACAACAACTATTTTATCCACCAAACATCCCTGTGAGCTGTGTCCATTTTACAGATAAACTGGAAAGAGAGTCAGAGATTTGTTTGAGGTCCTGTAGAAGACTAGGGGAAGACCTAGGACCAAAAACCAAGTCTTCCAATTCCCATCACAATCTCATTGCACTGGGCCACACTTGGACTCTTAGTGAGGTCTACAAACTAGCTGGACAAGAAATCAGCTCCTTTTTCCCCTTCACCCTCTCTCCAACCCATCCCCTTAAAGAAAGGAGATTTCTATTATTAAACTTTCAGGACTGAAGAATCAGTGCTCTAGAAATCAAAGCCTTCTCCAGAATGGAGGTATAAAAAGAATCCCTGGACCCATGGAAGTTCATTCATTCATTCATTCATTCATTCAATCGTATTTATTGAGCACTTATTGTGTGCAGAGCACTGTACTAAGAGCTAGGAAAGTACACTTTGACAACAGATAGAGACAATCTCTACTCAATGATGGGTCCACACTCTAGAAGGGAATAATTATAGTATTAACTGCTTACTATGTGCCAATCACTGTTCTAAGTGCTGCGGTAGGTACAAAGTAATCAGGTTGTCCCACATGAGGCTCACAGTCTTAATCCCCATGTTGCGGTAACTGAGGCCCAGAGAAGTTAAGTGGCTTGCCCAAGGTCACACATCAGACAAGTGGTGGAGCCAGGATTAGAACCCACAACCTCTACTCCCAAGCCTAAGCCCTTTCCACTGAGCCATACTGCTTCTCTTATCGACAGTGGAATTAATTTTGCCCAGTTGACAAAATATCTAATATCTGTTCTAGGAGTTGGGATCGAACAGGCTGAAGCTGGCTAAGGGCTTAATTTACCAAATCATCTAATTTTCAGAGAATCAAGGAAATTTGTGCCCTCTCAGAGTCCTACCTGGAGAGTTGGCAGTACTCTACCAGTCTCATCTATAGGAGGGAGAGTCAAGAAGAGGTATATCCATTCCATTCCTAGTTTGGGCACTGGCTAGTGAGTGTCAGGCAATCTGCTACAAGTCAAAACTCAACTATGCTGGGCAGCAGCGGCGTGGGAGAGAGTAGAGGGTGGAGACTCAAGTTGACTGCATGGAAGGAGGTCGTGGTAAACCACTTCCATATTTTTACCAAGAAAACTCTATGGATATACTACCAGAATGATTGTAGATGGAGGTGGGGTGTTCTACTACCTACTACCTACTAGTAGGGAGTAGGTACTCCCTACTACCCTTCCTTTCCAAAATCTTAGAACGAGTCGTCTACAATCGATGCCTAGAATTCCTTAACTCCCATTCTCTCCTAGACCCCCTCCAATCTGGCTTCCGTCCCCTCCACTCTACCGAGACTGCTCTCTCTAAGGTCACCCATGACCTCCTTCTTGCCAAATCCAATGGCTCCTACTCCATTCTGATCCTCCTTGACCTCTCTGCTGCCTTTGACATTGTCGACCATCCCCTCCTCCTCCATACCTTATCTCACCTTGGCTTCACGGACTCTGTCCTCTCCTGGTTCTCCTCTTACCTCTCTGGCCGATCATTCTCGGTCTCCTACGCTGGAGCCTCCTCCCCCTCCCATCCTTTAACTGTTGGAGTTCCTCAAGGGTCAGTTCTTGGCCCTCTTCTGTTCTCCATTTACACTCACTCCCTCGGTGAACTCATCCGCTCTCACGGCTTTGACTACCATCTCTACGCAGATGACACGCAGATCTACATCTCCGCCCCTGTCCTCTCCCCCTCCCTTCGGGCTCGCATCTCCTCCTGCCTCCGGGACGTCTCCACCTGGATGTCGGCCCGCCACCTAAAACTCAACATGAGCAAGACTGAGCTCCTCATCTTCCCTCCCAAGCCCGGTCCGCTCCCAGACTTCTCCATCACCGTGGATGGCACGACCATCCTTCCCGTCCCGCAGGCCCGCAATCTCGGTGTCATCCTTGACTCGTCCCTCTCGTTCACCCCACACATCCTATCCGTTACCAAGACCTGCCGGTTTCACCTCTACAATATCGCCAAGATCCGCCCTTTCCTCTCCACCCAAACGGCTACCTTACTATTACGGGCTCTCGTTATATCCCGGCTAGACTACTGTGTCAGCCTTCTCTCTGACCTCCCTTCCTCCTCTCTCGCCCCGCTCCGGTCTATTCTTCACTCCGCTGCCCGGCTCATCTTCCTGCAGAAACGATCTGGGCATGTCACTCCCCTTCTTAAACAACTCCAGTGGTTGCCTATCGACCTCCGCTCCAAACAAAAACTCCTCACTCTAGGCTTCAAGGCTCTCCATCACCTTGCCCCTTCCTACCTCTCCTCCCTTCTCTCTTTCTACCGCCCACCCCGCACGCTCCGCTCCTCTGCCGCCCACCTCCTCGCCGTCCCTCGGTCTCGCCTATCCCGCCGTCGACCCCTGGGTCACGTCCTCCCGCGGTCCTGGAACGCCCTCCCTCCTCACCTCCGCCAAACTGATTCTCTTTCCCTCTTCAAAACCTTACTTAAAAATCACCTCCTCCAAGAGGCCTTCCCAGACTGAGCTCCTCTTCCCCCTCTACTCCCTCTGCCATCCCCCCTTTACCTCTCCGCAGCTAAAGCCTCATTTTCCCCTTTTCCCTCTGCTCCTCCACCTCTCCCTTCCCATCCCCACAGCACTGTACCCGTCCGCTCAACTGTATATATTTTCGTTACCCTATTTATTTTGTTAATGAATTGTACATCGCCTTGATTCTATTTAGTTGCCATTGTTTTTACGAGATGTTCTTCCCCTTGACGCTGTTTAGTGCCATTGTTCTTGTCTGTCCGTCTCCCCCGATTAGACTGTAAGCCCGTCAAACGGCAGGGACTGTCTCTATCTGTTGCCGACTTGTTCATCCCAAGCGCTTAGTACAGTGCTCTGCACATAGTAAGCGCTCAATAAATACTATTGAATGAATGAATGAATGAAAAGTAGAGGCATACCTATTTCATTCCTAGCTTAGTCAGTGGTTAGTGAGTGGAAGACAATGTCCTACAAGTCAAAACTCACTGGTCCTGGGCAGCAGCAGCATGGGAGAAAGTCAAGAGCAGAAACTCAAGTTTATCTCACGGAAGAAGTCAACGGTAATACACTTTCATATTTTTACCAAGAAAACTCTATAAATACATTACCAGAATGGTTGCAGCTGGAGGTGGGGCATTCTGGGAGAGATGAGCCCATGGAATCGCTATGATAATAATAATAATAATAATAATAATAATAATAATAACTGTGATATTTGTTGTGCTTACTATGTACCAGGTACTGAGCACTGGAATGGATTCAAGCAAATCAGGCTGGACACAGTCCCTGTCCCACGTGGGGTTCACACTCTCAATCCCCATTTTACAGATGAGGTAACTGTAAAATTTCTGTGCCTTCTCAGGGCATAGAGAAGAGAAGTAACTTGTCCAAGGCCACATAACAGACAAGTGGAAAATCCACGATTAGAACCCATGATCTTCTGACTCCCAGCCCCAGACTATCCACTATGCAATGCCGCTTCCCACACTCTGGGTTGAAGATGACTTGACAGCATAAGACAAGACAAAACAAAGGTTTCTAGGACTCACAAACCTCTTACTTCTCAGAACCCTTCCTAGAGAAAAAACTCATTTGAATTGAATGTCAATCAAACCTAGCGACAACAGCTGGAGCAGAGCCAATTGCAAGTGTAGGGAAAGACTGGACAAGGAGGAGAGGGTTAGTAAGATAGGAAGGAACACTAGAGCCATGAGAAAAGTAGTCCAAGCTAGGTGTAAAGCTGTGTGAGAATAAGAGTTCCTAAGAGGCATCTGAGGGATAAGGAAGGATATTCTCCCAAGCACTTAGTACAGTGCTCTGCACATAGTAAGCTCTCAATAAGTATGACATTGATTGATTGATGTGGCTTTTCTTTAATGGTATTTGTTACGCATTCACTATGTGCCAAGCACTGTTTTAGGCACTGAGGTAGATACAGGGTTAACAGATTGGACACAGTCCCTGTCCCACATGGAACTCACAGTTAAGGTAGGAGGGAGTGTGATTAAATTCCCATTTTGTAAATGAGGAAACTGAGGTGCAGGGAAGATGAGTGACTTGCCTAAGATCATACAGTAGGCAATACAGAGAAGCAGCATTGTGTATTGGATAGAGCATGGGCCTAGGAGTCAGAAGGTCATGGGTTCTCACCTCGGCTCTACTACCTGTCTGCTGTGTGACCTTGGGCAAGTCACTTGACTTCTCTGGGCCTCAATTACCTCACTTGTAAAATGGGGATTGAGAATGTGAGCCCCACATAGGACAGAGACCGTCTCCAACTGGATTTGCTTGTATCCACCCCAGCGCTTAGTAGAGTGCCTGGCACATAGTAAATGCTACCAAATACCGTTATTATTATTATTATTAAGTTCATTAATTCTTTAATTTATTCATTCATTCATTTAAATGTATTTATTGAGCGCTTACTGTGTACAAAGCACTGTACTAAGGTCTTGGGAGAGTACAGTATAACAATAAATGGACACATTCCCTACTCACAAAGACCTTACAGTCTAGATGGGGAGACAGACATTAATACAAATAAATAAATTACAGATACGTACATAAGTGTTGTGGGGCTAGGAGGCGGGATGAATAAAGGGAGCAACTCAGGGTGACTCAGAGGGAGTGGAAGAAGAGGAGATGAGGGCTTAGTCAGGGAAGACCTCTTGGAGATGAGTTATAGCAGAGCTGGGTTAGAACCCACGTCCTCTGACTTCCAGGCCCCATTCTTTCCTCTAGGCCATGCTGCTTCTCACATAGAAAGGTTGGGAGTCAACAGGGTGAATGTCCAGGGAAGTGCCTGTGTATGGAATGCCTGCAGAGGAGCTGCTAATAGAGGTCCAGACATGTTACAAAGAGTATTTAATCTTCGAACAAGTAGCATATTAGGGTAAGGTGGTTGTTCCTGGACGTGGTACAACTATGATTACCGTTGGAGTAATTTTTTTTTTTTTTGTATCTGTTAAGTGCTTCCTAAGTGCCAGACACTGTACTGAGCACTGAGTTGGATAAAAGTTAATTAGGTTGGACACAGTTTGTGTCCCACATGGGGTTTACAGTCTTAATTCCCATTTACAGAAGAGGTAAATGAGGCACAGAGAACTTTAAGTGACTTACTTGAAGTCATACAGCAGACGAGTGACAAAGTTTTAACAAACTAAAGCAGAGAAGCAGCATGCTATAGTAGATAGAACACAGCCTGGGAATCAGAAGGTCATGGGTTTTAATTCCGGCTCTGCCACTTGTCGGCTGTGTGACCTTGGGCAAGTCACTTCACCGCTCTGTGCCTCAGTTACCCCATCTGTACAGTGGAGATTGAGACTGTGAGCCCCACATGGTACAGGGACTGTATCCAATTCGATTTGCTTATATCCACCCCAGCGCTTAGTACAGTACCTGGCACAGAGTAAGTGCTTAACAACTACCTTTATTATTTTTTTTTTAACAACTACCTTAATAATAATAATATTATTATTAATAAATACCATTTGTTAGCCCAAAGCCCAGCAGACCCACCCCAACCCAGAACAGAAAAAGGCTGAGCACATGGTTCAAGCAAGCAAGACTTTATTACCAAACAAAGCCTACTGGTAGACTCCCTGTCCTGGGGCAGAGCCCACTCACCTATTGCATAACTTCTCTCCATCTCTAGATTTCTCCATCAAAAGAATGGACTTATTTGGATTTGTCTGGCTGAGCTTCCTCCATCTGTCTGTCAGTGGGTTGAGGTCCTGGGCTTCTTCTCTCTTGTCTTTTATCAGGTCCTTCCAGGCTAGGGTGGGTTCCTCTCCACAAAGACTTGATCTGGAAACAGGAAGAAGCATTGTTCTAATATATACATTAATCCCTGTCACTCCCAGCATTTCACTCCCAATACTATTCATTTGTTTATAATCAAAGAGCATGTCCAAGTGATCTGTGTGTGTAAAACCAACCTACGATTTTGGACACTAGCTATCAAGGAGGAACATGCAGAATTTGGTAGTCCTCCAATTTATTATTAAATTTATTAATAATAATCATGGAACTTCTTAAGTGCTTACTATGTGCCAAGCATTATTCTAAGCACTGAGGTAGATACTTAATCAGGTTGGACACAGTCCCTGTCCCACATGGGGCTCACACTCTTAATCCCCATTTTACAGATGAGATAACTGAAGCCCAGAGAATATAAGTTACTTGACTGAGGTCACACAGCAGACACATAGTGGAACTAGGATTAGAATCTAGGTTCTTCTGAAAACCAGGCTGTTTCTCTGGAACAACTGGCAAGGACAATGGGCATGGGTGTCAATAAGGATGGAGAAATAATTCTTTCCAGCATAGGAGAGGGCAGAGTTAAAGCACACAAGGATAAACTCGAAGTGGACACAGTTGTTCTGTTGTCTAAATTTCTACCAGCACCACTATGTGGCTTGGGCAAAGGAGTGAAGGAGTGAACTGTGGAGGTGATTCAGATATGTGGGTTAGGGATATGAGATCAACAAAGGGATAGGGGAGAGAGTGAGTTAAGTAGAGAGGGTGGTGGTGAGGGTATCAATTTGGTCATCAAGGTAAGGTAGTTAGGGTTAACTAGGCGTAGTGGATAGAGTATGGGCCTGGGAGTCAGAAAGTCATGGGTTCTAATCCCAGCTCCACCACTTGTCTACTGTGTGACCTTGGGCAAATCCCTTCACTTCTCTGTACCTCAATTACCTCATCTGTCAAATGGGGTTTGAAATTGTGAGCCCCTCTTGGGACAAGGACTATGTCGAACCCCACCTCCTTGTATCAACCCCTGTGCTCAGTACAGTTCCTGGCACGTAGTAAGTGCTTCATAAATTTATTATTATGTGTCGTGGAGTCATTTCTGATTCATAGCAGCTCCATGGATATACTTTCTCCAGAACGTCCCGTCCTCTGCCATAATTGGTTCTGGTATGCATATCCATAGAGTTTTCTTGGTAAAAATACGGCAGTGTTTACCATTGCCTCCTTCACACATTGAAAACTCGAGTCTCTGCCATTGTCTTTGATCAACAATTTGATCATTTGATCAACCACCTTTGACTCTTTCATGTCGCTGCTGCTCAGCACAAGTGAATCAACTTTGTCTGATGCGTCCGCTTAGAACTTTCAATTTTGGGTAACCTGAGCAAGAGTATCTCTCAGTGGCAAAGCTCTAAGCTTCATTTGCATACACAAACTCTCCTGCCATGTTAAGGCATTGATTCATAGGAGAGCTTCATAAATACCATTATTATCATTATCATTATTATTATTATTATTATTGTATGGGGCATAATGACTTGAGAAAATTGGAAGGGGTCAAAAGATTGGAGGTCTTTGTCAGGGAATGGTACACATTTATGGGGAGGTTGGTGGGAAAGAAGGCAGGTGAGGAGCTGCCCCCTCTTACCTCACTTCCCTTCTCTCCTTCTACATCCCAGTCTGAATACTCTGCTCCTCTAGTGCTAAACTTCTCATTGTGTCTCGTTAGCGCCTGTCCTGCCATCGACCCCTGGCTCGCATCCTACCTCTGGCTTGGAAAGCCCTGCCTCCTCAAATCCCCCAATCACACCTCCCCCCTTCAAAGCCCTACTGAAGGCTCACCTCCTCCAAGAGGTCTTCCCAGACTAAGGCCCCCTTTTCCTCAGCTCTCCCTCCTCTCTATATCACTCCGACTCACTCCCTTTGCTCTAACTGCCCCCCACAGCACTTGTGTATATATGTACATATCTATAATTCTATTTATTCAAATTAATGCCTGTGTACTTGTTTTAATGCGTATATATCTATACTTCTATTTATTTATATTGATGCCTGTTTACTTGTTTTGATGTATGTCTCCCATCTTCTAGACTGTAAGCCTGATGTGGCCAAGGATTGTCTCTCTCAACTGCTGAATTGTACTTTCCAAGTGCTTAGTACAGTGCTCTGCACACAGTAAGCGCTCAATAAATACTACTGAATGAACGAACGAATGAATGGAGGGACTTGGTGAGGGTAGAGACTGTGCAGTGGCTAGAGATGATGAGATCGAGGGTGTGTCCAAAGTGGTGAGTGGGTGAGGTGGATTGGAGCAGGAGGTCAGTGGACTAGAGGAGTGATTAAAGGCGGTAGCAAAAGCGTCATCAGGATCATCTATGGGGATAATGAAGTCCCCAAGGATCAATCTAGAAGAAAGAGAGAAGAAATGTGAGAAAGGGATCAAAGTGGTTAAAGAAATTGGAGGTGAGACCTGGGGGGCAGCAGTAGATGACCATTACTAGAATCTGGAGTGGGTGGTAGAGGCAGATAACCCGGGCTTTGAAGGAAGGGAAAGAAAGGGATGGGGGAGGCAGAATCATGTGAAATCAGCTTTGGGGCACGAAAAGGAAGCCAACACCTCTTCCTTTCCAAGTGAGTCTAAGTGAGTGGGAAAAGATGAGGCAAGTTCTGAGCGGCGATTAGCGAGTCATTAAAGTGTCTCTCTGAAGTCAAGTGAAGCTACACAAGTGAAGTAAATAAGTGAAGCTTCATTAAGTGGGAAACTATAAAAAAAAATCAGCCTATTAAAAACCAAATTTCTGCCCTGAGATGTGGTCTACACAAATGCTAATATGTGGCTGGATTTATGGAAAGCTACGGGAGTGACCCTTCAAAAACTTCTTGGAAAAAATCATTCTTGGGAACTGCTGCCCAGAACCAAAGATACACTCATAAAGAAATGCAAACATATCCCATGTGAAGATTTATAAAGGCATAGTCACAAAGAAAGAGAGGAAGGACACACTTTGGCTTAGAAAACTCTCAACAGATCCTCAGGTGTGACAACCTGCACCTATTTAGATCCATTCTGGAACCCCTTCAATTCTCGATCTACACCCACTCCCTTGGAATACTCATTAAGGAAGCAGCATGGCCCAGTGGATAGAGCACGGGTCTGGGAGTCAGAAGTATCTGGATTCTAATCCTGGCTCTGCCACTTGTCTGCTGTGTGACCTTAGACAAGTCGCTTAACTTCTCTGTGCCTCAGTTACCTCATCTGTAAAATGGGGATTAAGACTGTGAGCCCCATTTGGGACAGGGACTGTGTCCAACTGTATGAACGTATATCTACTCCAGCACTTAGAACAGCACTTGACATAAAGTAAGCCCTTAACAAATGCCATTTTCATCATCATTTCCTTTCATAACTTGAATTACCATCTCTAAGTGGATGATTCCCAAATCTATATCTCCAGCCCTTATTTTTCTCCTTCTCTGCAGCCTCGTATTTCCTCCTTCCTTCAAGACATCTCTACTGGGATTTCCTGCCAACACGTGATATTTAACAAGTCCAAAAGAGACCTCCTCATAATACCACCCAAACCCTGTCCTCCCCCAAGACTTTTCCATCACTAGAGACAGTATCACCATCATCCCTGTCTCTCAAGCCCATAAGCTTGGCTTTGTCCCCAACTCATCTCTTTCATTCAACGCATATATTCAATCTGCCACCAAATCCTGTCAGTATAACCTTTACAACATCACTAAAATCTATCCTTTCCTCTACATCAAAACTATTACCATGTCAATCTAAGCTTTGGTTATTGCATCAGCCTCTTTGTTGACCTTCCTGCCTCCTGCCTCTCCCCATTTCAATTCATACTTCACTCTGTTGCCTGAATCTTTTGCTATAAAACCGATCAATCCATATTTCCCACTCCTCAAAAACCTCCAGTGTTTGCCTATCCACCACCACATCAAACAGAAAGAGAGTGACTTTAAAGCTCTCAATCACTTTGCCCCCTCCTACTTTACCTCTCTGACTTCCTACTACAACCTAGCCCATTCCCCTAATGCCAACCTAGACAATCTCATCTATCTTGCTGCCAACACCTTGCCCATGCCCTGCCTTTGGCCTGGAACTCCCTCCCTCGTCATAACCCACAGATGATCACTCTCCCCCTTCTTTCACATGATGGCATTCTTACCTTTGCTTTTCGTGGTAGCATTTCCCCCTTCCCTCTCTGGGGCAGCAGTGGGACCCAGAGAGCGGGAAGCTGGACTAGCTTTTCTGAAAGGGCAGCAAGCCAGTGATATGTGGCTGTTACCTCTACAGTCCTAGAGAGCTTTCCCACAGGAAGAGGCCAGAGCTATACAAATGGGCTACTCTCAAAGAGGCAATCTATTGAAACAAGCAGCAATCTCAGGTTTAGTGGTCTCACAGGGCCACCAACATAAAGCAACGTCTCTCTCTAGGCCCCATACTTCCTGTACTTGGGACAGGCCACTGCACCAAGTGGGTGATAAATAATTCTGTTAATAACAAGGGTGGAGAGAATCAACCCCCAAGCCTGAAGACTCTGAGGAGATATAGGGAGAGGTCACTTGGTTTGTAGAGTAGGACTGGATGTCAGGGGATCTGGGGACTAATCCCAGCTCTGCTGCTGGTCTTCTCTTTAACCTCTGGCAACACTAAACTTCTCTGAGCCTCACTGCCTCCTTCCCAGACCCCCAAGGGCTGTGAAATGTGAAGGATCAAACAATGGCCCCCAGCAATGAATGACATAAGAAAGACCATTTTGAATAATGCCACAATGACCCATCCTCACCCTCCAGGATTTAGGAAAATGTGGAAGGAGTGGGACTACAGAATAAGAGCTGCACTTCCACCCCAGCACCAGATAAAAAGCAGGTTCCTTCCCCTGCCTGGGTGTCCTCAGCCTTTGCTTTGCCTGGAGGTGAGAAAACTGTGACAGAGTTGATAGAGCCATTTTTATAGTTCTTGGGGAACACTGGGGGATCAAACTCCTGGAGCAGTGTGAGGTGGGTTTCTGGGAAAATGTGGGGTGGGATCGGATAAAGTACCTGGGCTAATGTCTCTATCATACTCGGCTCCATGAGTATTTTTTGTTTCTACTGGAATTCAAGCTGCTTCCATTCTATTTTCTTTCCAGCCTTATCTGGTTCCTTTCAGATACCATAGGCAGTGAAGTGAGAGTTTACCTCAATTTTCAAAAACTGGGGCACTCAGAGAAGTGGTTCTGGTATTCTGCAGAAGTCCAGCTCACACCTTCTCTGTTCAGGAATACAAAATAAAATAATTTTATACAATAATAAACAGGTAAAACATTTAGAATTATAGATAATTTGTAATATATATGTATTACATATACATATGCAAATAAAGAATTAATCAGACCTTTGTTCTGTGTGTTGACCTCAGCAGTCTGCCTGTCTAAACTGCAGCTTTCAGGAGCTGACATGAACAACAAGGCAGTACCCATCTTGAGGGAATTCTTCCAGAATAGCAGGCCTACTCCTTCCAAACTTCCACTACTGCATCTCCATGGCTGGACAGATTCCCCAATAACAATCAGTTCACTGACCAACCAATCACCTGCCTGAAGGATTCACCCACTAACCAATGACAGATGGAAAAAATCAACAGACTGAATCTGACCTGTTCAGACTCTTCAGACCTGCAACTCCCTCAAGATTGCTGAATCTTGAATAAAGTTTTCTAAGGTCTCAGGCTAAAAATGTCCCATTTAAGGAATATTTTTAGGATCATTTACTCATTCCAGTACCCAGAAACCTGGGCTCTAGGTCTGCCCTCTGCCTCCTGGAGGAGGCTTTTTATTTCCCAGCTCTGAGTCTGAGGCAGAAGAGACACTCACCAGGCATGGCTCTGCTGTTATGATGGAGGAAAGATCCAGAGCTGACAGTGCCTGGAAGATTGACCAGGGCAGGAGTTATAGGGAGATACTTCATGAACTCATCTTCCCTAGGGTGTCAATTATCTTGTCACCAACTGGAGCCTGACACTGCAGGGAGAGGGAGAGCTGGATGACGGAATCACCAGTAAAGGGAAACAACAGATGATTCAGTGGAAAAACAACACTCTGGGAGCAAGTGGACCACAACCATTTTCTGAGATTGGAGCAACTCCAGATCCAACTCTGCCAGACATACACTTTCCACAACAGTGGGTTGTGGAAATGTGGTCGATGATTGGACTGTCAGGGAGCATTCCAGCAAAAAAAAAAAGGGGAATATCTCTTTACTTAAGGGTGTCACATGTTGGACATTGTTGGGAAAGGTGTGGTCATGGGATGGACAGCCTTGCTTCTGGAGGTTTATGCCAGCTCACTGGGCTTTTGTGTCCCTTATATACTCTCTCCACCCACTCCCCCACCTCTCTGACTTGTACCAGTAGTGGTGCAAAAGTGCTCAGGTAATTGGTAAGAGGATGTGGCTTTGGGGATGAGAAACTTCCACCTTTGTTTTCCTGTTCAGCTGTCTTCTAAGCTCCTCCGTGATTCCCTGAGTCAAGTATAAGGCCATGTCTGAAGCTACCATGATTTGGTTTATTTCATATTTGGGCCTGGGGAAGATGGGATGCTGGGAGAACTAGAAAAGGTAAAGACAAAAAGTCGAGGAGAAGGGGCTGGGGGTGGATGTCCCCTTCCTAGCAGTGAACAGTCACCTCCACCCATTTATACCACCTCAGCATTTATGCTCTGACAAGCTTCAGTCACATTTTTGTGCTTATCGATTTGTCTGTTATACTACTGAAACACTTTTTTCTCCTCTCTGCAAATTACTTTGGGTCTCCCCACAACTGGATTGATAAGTTTCTGTGGGTAGGGATCATCATGTCTTCTTCATCTTTTGTATTCTCCCAAATGCTTACTACAGGTCTCTGCATATTGTAGATGCTCAATAAATACTATGGATCGACAGCTGAGTACTGCTGAAGGAGCAGCTAGTGTGGCTACTACCAAAGCCAGTCAGGTAGACCTTTTACTAGGTTAGAGCATTTACAGTGCAAGAAGGTTCCAGGTGAAACCCAAATTGGTGATGGAAAGTACCCTCATTGCTATCATTCCCAAGAGATGTAATGTAAATAATAGCTCACTCCAAGTCAGACACACTTAATACCACTCCCTTCCAAGATGTCTCAGCACATGACTGCCGGTTCAGGTATCAAGCATGGGCCACTTACATGAGAGAGGTTTTAACACATCTGTTCAGTTTCATAAGCCTACCCCTAGCTGACAGAGTCAACTTCCTTCCTAGACAGCTCAGATCTCACCAGTCTTCCATGCCTTTATTGGATCTGTTTCTAGACAATCAGTGACCTCCCCCCTTTTCCAGTCAGTGGGACCTGAGCAGATGTTTTCTGAGAGAGCATCCAACAGGCTATGTGTTTGATTGTTAAGCCAAGTCTCCTCATAATGCATTTTGCCCCCCGGAGTAACCTGACACTTTACTGAGTAGGTCAGAGTACCTACACCAGGATCCCCTTTCCACATACCATAGCCTTTTGCTCCAGGCTTAGGGTTTTTCACAGATGGGCTACTATAGGCAGACCCAGTATCAATCATTCCTGATCCTGGTTTTCACTTACTATCCTTATAATAAGCCCGTCCCTTATTCCTGGCTAGCCCTTTGGCTGCCGATCGCCAACACATCTGCGCCAGGACTGCCTCTCCTTTGGCACTGCACCTTGGACTGCCGGTCCCCTTATTCCCGGCTGAATCTGCCGCAACATGGACTTGGGATCTCTGCCCTCGGGCTTATGGTCCACTCTCCAACCTGGACTTCTGCACCCCCGCTCAAGGACTCCAACACTGAGGATCCCCACCCCCCCCGCCCCTCACGCCACCACAGGCTCCACAGCCACCACATCCACAAACAGCTCCCAGACCTCCCCACAACTTTCCCTGACCCTCATAGCCCATCCTGGTAGCAAACTCGATCCCCAGGACTCTGCTCTCCCCAGGACCCCCCACCCCCACCCCCCAGAGTTGTGGCACAATGTCCCACAACTCTAAGGACATTGTGCTCCCCTGCCGCCCCCCCTCCCCTGGTCGTTGGACATTACATTCCCAACCGCCCTCCCCACCCTCCCAGCCCAGAAGCAGCCATCTTTTGGGAAGCCCTCTCTCCCTCCTCCCCTGTGAGGTGATAGATTCCCCCCCCCGCCCATCCCCGGGCTACAATGCCCTTGTTCCCACTCTGTTACCTTAGCTGCCACCTGCGCCCTTAATGCACGTGGAACATCCTCAGGGCTCCCTCCGCCGCCTCAGAGACATTTGGACCATGAGCCCCAAGACTCTCCTTGCCGCTAGCCTTTTGATTTTGATCACATCGACCCTTAGTCAACTCAACACCCGACCCTGGTCATCACCCGCTTATTAATAATACTTTATTGTATCATGTTACTATATTACCGCTTTCGCATGTTATTGTTAATTGTTCTCAGTGCTGCCACCTACCTCTCTGACCTCACCATGTCCTTCCACCGCCGCCTCCTCCCATCCGCCCCTTCAAATCTTCTCCTTCCCCTTCCCCTCTCTCGCCCAGCTCTTTCGCGCTCTCTCCTCTGCCTCCTCCCCTCCTCCCCTCCCCCGCCCTAGAACCCCACTTTACCAGCGCCAACCCTCTTCCCCCTCCCCCTCCGCTCCTCCCCACCAAACCCCCTCCTCCGACCCTCCCCGCTTCCCTCTTCCCCACCCACGCCCCATCCCAGTCCTCCTGTCCCACCGCCATCCCTCATCCCCCGCTCCCCATCCAGAGCCCCGCCATCTCATTCCCATCCAAACTCTCCACTCCCCCTCTCCCTCCCCCCTCCCTCCCGCACCCACAGCTATTTTCAAGTGTGGCCTCTGGAATCCCCGCTCCATTTCAGGTAAACTACCTTTCATCCTTGACCTTTTCCTTTCCCGCTCTCTCCTTCTCCTCGCCCTTACGGAGACCTGGCTCACTTCTGAAGACACGATCTCCTCCGCTGCTCTCTCCAGCGGAGGCTCCCACTCCGCAAGACTCAACTCTCACCCCGATGCTGCTTCCGCACTATCCCTCCTCCTCCTTCCCTCTCCTTCCCCTCCTTTGAAGCCCATATCATTCGCCTCTACCACCACTCCGGATTTTGTAGCTGCCATCTACCGCCCTCCTGGTCCCTCCACTGACTTCTTCAACTACTTTGACCCCTTTCTCACCTTCCTTCTCACCTTCTCTCTGCCCACTCTGATCCTTGGAGACTTCAACATCAACATGGATGTACCCGGTGACTCCTCTGCCGCCCCTCTGCTATCGCTCCTCGACTCTGCCGACCTCCTGCTCCACCACACCTCACCCACTCACCAACTTGGTCACACCCTCGATCTCATCATTTCCTACCGCTGCACTATCTCCTCCCTCACCAACTCTGAAATCCCTCTCTCGGACCATCACCTTCTCACCTGCCTCCTCTCTCACACTCTCTCCCCCTGCAAATCTGTATTACTCCCCTACAGAGACCTCCACTCTCTTGATGCCATCCATGTCTCCAAAAGCATCTCTCCACACCTTGCCTCCCTATCCTTTCTTCCCACTCTCGATGATCAGGTTACCCGCTCTCAACTCCACCCTCTCTACTCATCTCAACTCACTCGTCCCCCTTTCCCTCCGCCGCTCGCGCTCCACTAACGCACAGACCTGGGTTTCTGCCTCTGTCCGCCTCCTGTGCTCTTATGCTTGAGCTGCTGAGCGCTGCTGGCGAAGGTCCAAGCAACAAGCCAACCTTATGCTTTGCAAGTTTTTCCTTTCCTGCCTTAACTCTGTCCCCTCCTCCGCCAGGCAAAACTACTTTTCTTTCCTCATTGACGCCCATACCTATCACCCCCACCAATTGTTCCGGACCTCTGTTCTCTCCTCAGGCCTCCTGTTCCTCCCTTTCCCCCATCCATCACCCCCAACAATCTGGTCACCTACTTCATCACAAAAATTAACACAATCAGGTCTGAGCTCCCCAAAGTCACTCCTCCCCCTTCTGCCTCCCCCACCCAACCCTCTCCCCTACTTTCCCATCCTTCCCTGCCGTATCCTCAGAGGAGATCTCCTCCTTCCTCGCAAGTGTCACCCCCTCTACCTGTGCTTCGGACCCCATTCCCGCTCACCTTATAGAAACCATCGCCCCTTCCTTCCTCCCCTCCTTAACTTCTATCTTTAACCGCTCACTATCCAATGGTTTCTTCCCCTCTGCCTTCAAAGATGCCCACGTCTCCCCCATCCTAAAAAAACCCTCTCTCGACCCCACTTCCCCTTCCAGTTATCGCCCTATCTCCCTCCTACCCTTCCTTTCCAAGCTCCTAGAATGAGTCATCTATACTCACTGCCTAGAATTCCTTAACTTCAATTGTCTCTTGGACCCCCTCCAATGTGGCTTCTGTCCCCTCCACTCTACCGAGACTGCTCTCTCAAAGGTCACTCCTTCTTGCCAAATCCAATGGCTCCTACTCTATTCTAATCCTCCTTGACCTCTCAGCTGCCTTTGACACTGTAGACCACCCCCTTCTCCTCCACATCTTATCTCACCTTGGGAAGCAGCGTGGCTCACTGGAAAGAGCCCGGGATTTGGAGTCAGAGTTCATGGGTTCGAACCCCGGCTCTGCCACTTGTCAGCTGTGTGACTTTGGTCAAGTCACTTAACTTCTCAGTGCCTCAGTTACCTCATCTGTAAAATGGGGATTAAGCCTGTGAGCCCCACGTGGGACAACCTGATTCCCCTGTGTCTACCCCAGCGCTTAGAACAGTGCTCGGCACATAGTAAGCACTTAACAAATACCAACATTATTATTATTATTATTCACGGACTCCGTCCTCTCCTGGTTCTCCTCTTGTCTTTCTGGCCATTCATTCTCGGTCTCCTTCACAGGCTCCTCCTCCCCCTCCCATCCTCTAACTGTAAGAGTTCCTCAAGGGTCAGTTCTTGGCCCTCTTCTGTTCTCCATCTACAATGACTCCCTTGGTGAACTCATTCGCTCCCATGGCTTCAACTATCATCTTTATGCAGATGACACACAAATCTACATCTCCGTCCCTGTTCTCTCCCCCTCCCTTCAGGCTCGTATCTCCTCCTGCCTCCAGGATGTCTTCACCTGGATGTCAGCCCGCCCCCTAAAACTCAACATGTCCAAAACTGAGCTCCTTATCTTCCCTCCCAAGCCCTGTCCTCTTCCTGACTTCCCTGTCACTGTGGATGGTACGACCATCCTTCCTGTCTCTCAAGCCTGCAACCTTGGTGTCATATTTGACTCAGCTCTCTCATTCACCTCACACATCCAATCCATCACCAAGGCCTGACGGTCTCACCTTTATAATATCGCCAAGATACGCCCTTTCCTCTCCAGCCAAATGGCTATCTTACTGGTACGGGCTCTCATAATATCCTGGCTGGATCATTGTGTCAGCCTTCTCTCTAACCTCCCTTCCTCCTGCCTCTCCCCACTCCAGTCTATTCTTCATTCCGCTGCCCGGATCATCTTCCTGCAGAAACGCTCTGGACATGTCACTCTCCTCCTTAAAAGCCTCCAGTGGTTGCCTATCAACCTCCACATGAAACGAAAACTTCTCACTCTAGACTTCAAGGCTCTCCATCACCTTGCCCTCTCCTACCTCTCCTCCCTTCTCTCTACTGCCCACCCCACAAGCTCCGTTCTTCTGCCGCTCATGTCCTCACCGTCCCCCGTCCTCTCCTATCCCGCCGTCGACCCCTGGCCCACGTCCTCCTGCTGTCCTGGAAGGCCCTCCCTCCTCACCTCCGCCAAACTAACTCTCTTCCCCTTTTCAAAGCCCTACTGAGAGCTCACCTCCTCCAAGAGGCCTTCCCAGACTGAGCTTCCCTTTTTCCCTCTGCTCCTTCTGCTGCCTCTCTTCCCCCCTTCACCTCCCCTCAGCTAAGTCCCCTTCCCCCCCTTTTCCTCTGCTCCTCCCCCTATCCCTTCCCCTCCCCTTAGCACTGTGCTCATTTGTATATCTTTTTATTACCCTATTCATTTTGTTAATGAAATGTACATCCCCTTGATTGTATTTGCTATTGTTTTTGACTGTCTGTCTCCCCTGATTAGACTGTAAGCCCGACAATGACTTCGGATTTCTGGGCAAAGGAGTGTGTAGGGGGGATTGTTTGCTCAGTCTGACTGGATATCTGCCAGTGCTTGTATAAGACATAACAATGAAAATTCCAGATACTCCTGGATGTGGAAGAAAAAAAATGAAAAGGAGATTAACAGAATCAGCAGTAACAGCACAGATATCACATGAACAGCTTTCAGTGAGGTATAATTGTTTCTTTGACATTGTCTCTTTGATGTCAGAGGTGAAGACAGTTCTCTAGGGCCAGTTCGTTTTGGCTCCAGACATCACTTATAGAGGCTTCCCAGGGCACTTTTTAAGGATTGGGTTCTTACTGTGAACCATGGAAGTCTCCTTGCACAGCTTCATGGAGTTAATGTGAATCCATTTGTTGGTGCCTTTTTAATCACTGATTAACCACATCAAGTAGACCTTGGGTATCTGCTCTGGGGTCTATTTCTATCGAGAGGCCCCATCAGTGGTTTTAATTAAAGGAGAAATGAGGACCTTAGATGTTCTGCTAATGCCTCAGGGTTTTAACAACCAATAAGACATAAACCCTGTAAAAATCTGTTCTAACCATTTTTTGGGCTGCTGACCATTTTTTTGGACTGTGAATCATTTTAATTACATCACTGGATATAGTTCAGGATGATACACATTAATCACACCCCCATCAAATTTCTTCTGGGTGAAGGAAGGACATTCTCCCGCCATCCCCTCCCCTGATGCTAACTCAATGACACTCCTGATTCCAGATTGAAATATGACATCAAGCTTTCCCTTCTACTGTTTTCCTTGCAGCCCCCTGGACAAAGTATATCTGCCCAATCCAGGGACACCATTTTAATATATTGAGAGTCTTTCAAATGTCTCTCAGCATGGTCAGCATCCACCCACTCATAATGAGGAGCTTTTATCTGTTGGGATAAGTCAAAAGAGAAAAAGGGAAGTAGCAGTGCCTATGGGAAAAAGTGTGGGCCTGGGACTCAGAGGACCTGGGTCCGAATCCTGGCTCTGCCACTTGCCTGCTGTGTGATCTTGGGCAAACCATTTAACTTCTCTGGGCCTTAGTTTCCTCAACTGTAAATGGGGAATTCAGTATCTGTTCTCCCTCCTAATTAGACTTCAAGCCCCAGGTGGGATAGGGACTGTGTCTGACGTGATTAAATTTATCTATCCCACGACTTAAAATAGTGCATCTTGACTAGTAATAGAGATCAGTGAGGTAAACTAGGAGGGAGAGAGAAAGTTTTGTGCTTTAAGGCCATTGATAAGGAGTTTCTGATTGATATGGAGTTGGATGGGCAACTATTGGATGTTTCTGGGAGATGGGGACTGAGCATTTAGTGGAGATGAAGCATGGCCTAGTGGAAAGAGCACAGGCCTGGGAGTCAGAAGGTCATGAGTTCTAATCCCGTATCCACCACTTGTCGGCTATGTGACCTTGGGCAAGTCACTTAACATCTCTGTGCCTCAGTTCTCCTGTTCTCCCTCGTATATAGACTTCGAGTCTCATGTGGGTCAAGGACTTGGTCCAACCTAATTAACTTGTCTACCTCAGTTCTTACAGTAGTGTTTGACACATAGTAGGCACTTAGCAAATGCCATAAAAAGTAATAATCCAGGCAGCAGAGTGAATGGAGAGAAAGGATGCAGAGTAATCAGCAAGGAGGCTGATGTCACGGCAGAAGATAAAAGTCTAGAGGATCATAGTAACAGCCTGGATGGAGAGAGGAAAGGGTGGACTTTAAAGATGTTGTGAAGATAGGATTGACTGGTAACAGACTGAATATGTGGGTTGAATGAGAGAAATGACTCAAGGATAATGATATGATTATATATTTGTGAGACAGGGAGGTTAGTGGTGTGTGCAGTTATTGGAACAACTGAAAGAGGCCAGGATTTGGGTGGGAAGATGAGGAGTTCTGTTTCAGATATATTTAGCTTGAGGTGTCAGCAGAACATCTAAGTAATGTTGTTCTGAAGGCAAGACGATATTCACAGCAGTTATTTCATTTTGAACTCACAGCATTGTCAAGTAGCTGGGGAGGAAGAACTGTAGCAGTGAAGCAGCATGGCTTAGTGGAAAGAGCACGGGCTTGAGGGTCAGAGGATGTAAGTTCTAATTCTGCCTCTGCCACTTGTCTGCTATGTGACTTTGAGCAAGTCACTTAACTTCTCTGTGCCTCAGTTACCTCTTCTATAAAATGGGGATTAAAAGTGTGAGCCCCACGTAGGATAACCTGATTGCCCTGTATCTACCCCAGTGCTTAAAACAGTGCTTGGCACATAGTAAACGCTTAACAAATACCCTAATTATTATTATTAGAAGGCTCAGTGGAAAGAGTCCGGGTTTAGGAGTCAGAATTCATGGGTTCTAATATCGCCATGACCTGCCCATTCCTCTTGATCCAAACGGCTATCATACTGGTACAAGCTCTCATAATATCCTGGCTGGATTAGTGTGTCGGCCTTCTCTCAGATCTCCCTTCCTCCTGTCTTTCCCCACTCCAGTCTATTCTTCACTCTGCTGCCCAGATCATCCTCCTGCAGAAACCCTCTGGGCTTGTCACTTCCCTCCTTAAAACCTCCAGTGGTTGCCTATCAACCTCTGCATGAAACAAAAACTCCTCACTCTTGGCTTCAAAGCTCTCCATCACCTTGCCCCTTCCTAACTCACCTCCCTCTCTCTTTCTATTGTCCTTCCCGTACGCTCCGCTCCTCTGCCGCTCACATCCTCAATGTTCCCCATTCACGCCTAGACCTCTGGCCCACATCCTACCGCTGCTCTATCTGTTGCCGAGTTGTATATTCCAAGTGCTTAGTACAGTGCTCTGCACATAGCAAGCGCTCAATAAATACTATTGAATAAATGAATGAATAAATTCATTCAATCGTATTTATTGATCGATTACCGTATGCAGAGCACTGTACTATGTGCTTGGGAGAGTACAATATAACAGTAAGCAGACATATTCCATGCCCACAAAGAGTTTACAGTCTAGAGGGGGAGACAGACATTAATGTAAATAAATAAAATACAGATATGTACATAAGTGCTGTGGAGCTGTGGGGAGAGGGGAGCAAGTCACGGCATGAAGAGGGAGAACATTCCAGGCCAGCACCAGGACTTGGGCGAGAGGTTGGTGGTGAGATAGATGAGATCAAGGAACAGTGAGTACATACAGTGAGTAAGTTGACAGGATTGAAGTGTGCGGACTGAGCTGTGCTAGGAGAGTAGGGAGGTGAGGTAGGAAGGGGCAAGGTGATTGGCTTGCTTTAAAGTCGATGGTAAAGAGTTTTTGTTTAATGCAGAGGTGGATGGGCAGCCGCTGGAAGTTTTCAAGGAGTAGAGAAACACGAACTGAACGTTTTTGTAGAAAAATGATCTGGGTGGCAGAGTCAAGTATGGACTGGAGTGGGGAGAGACAAGGCAGGGAGGTCAGTAAGCAGGCTGATACAGTAATCAAGACAGGATAGGATAAGGGATTGGATCAGGGAGTGGATCAAGGTGGTAGCAGTTGTTTTCCCTCTTTTCTTCACTCATCCACTTGGAGAATTCATCATGGTATGGATGCAGACTTTTTTCCACCCTTACGTTCTTTGGCTCAGTAAATATTCAATACTCAAGCGCTCAATAAATATTATTGAATGAATGAATGAATAATCCCGTCTCCACCACCTGTCAACTGTGTGACTTTGGGCAAGTAACTTAACTTCTTGGTGCCTCAGTTACCTCATCTGTAAAATGGGGATTAAGACTGTGAGCCTCACATGGGATGACCTGATTACCTTGTATCTATCCCAGCGCTTACAACAGTGCTCAGCACATAGTAAGCACTTAACATATACCAACATTATTATTGCCTTAAAATGGCTCCAGTCGCTGAAGGCATGGTCTAGAGGAAAGAGGGCAGGACTGGAAGTAAGGAGTCCCAAGTTTGAATCCCCACCTTGCCAGTCATCTACTGTGTGACCTTGGGCACATTCCTTAACTTATTTCTCCCCCCTTTAGACTGTTAGCCCATTATTGGGCAGGGATTGTCTCTATCTGCTGCCAAATTGTACATTCTAAGCACTTAGTACAGTGCTCTGCATATAGTAAGCGCTCAATAAATACTATTGAATGAATGAATGAATGAATGAAAAGTGGAGAGTGGTTGATGGATCAAGATGTTGTGTTTAAGCTTCTCTTATGAAACTGAGAAGCAGTGTGGCTTAGTGGAAAGAGCATGGGCTTGAGAGTCAGAGGATATGGGTTCTATTCCCGGCTCCGCCACTTCTCTCCTTTGTGAGCTTGGGGAAGCCACAGAATTTCTCTGTGCCTCAGTTACCTCAACGGTAAAATGGGGATTAAGACTGTGAGCCCCTCATGGGAGAACCTGATTCCCTTATATCTACCCCAGTGCTTAGAACATTGCTTGGCACATAGTAAGTGCTTAACAAATACTATAATTATCATAATCATCATCAACAACTGGGAAGTGACTTCCTGCCACTACTCCCTAGGGTGGCCTGGTAATCATTCCATTGCCATCTTTTTTTTTGAGAACACTGCTCTCAAAAAATCTTGACATGCTCAGCTTGGATGCAGGGGTAGAGGAGAATGTATGTGCGCAGGAAGAGGGAGAGAGTAAAATCCCCTTTGTTCATTCTTTGACTAGGGGTTCCAGGTGATCTTGTTCTCTTTTTGGGAAGGAAGAGTTATTCTCATGGGATAAAACCTTCCTCTAGAATATGTACATTCCTCTCTACTGTAGTTTTGACCATGGGTCTGTCGGCAGAGAATTAGATAAGGAGGTGATCAATGGTTCAACACAGGAATTGGAAGAGAAAAGTCTGGCATCTTCTTAAGCCCACACCTGGGCCTTGGAAGTTCGGGATGATTGCTGATCAGCACTAAGGTACAGAGAAAGGCAAAACAGGCACCCAGAAATGTTGCCACGTCATACAATAGCAGGTCTTTCTTATCCATATAATTTGAAAGCACAATGTTGCTGTTGTTACAACAAAAGGAAACAAAGTAGGTGACCAGAAGCAGGATGGTCTTTGTGGCCCTGGTCTCTGAGGAGAATCTAAGTGGGGGTAGGCTGATGCTATGACTGTGCTGGGCTCATTTGCGATATTGGTGTAGAACCATTCAATCATTCATCCAGTCATATTTATTGAGTGCTTACTGTGTGGAGAGTACTATACTAAGTGCTTGGCAGAGTACAGTACAACAATAAACAGACACATTCCCCATCCACAAAGAGCATAAAGTCTAGCTGGGGGGAGACAGATATCAATACATCATAAGTGCTGTGGGTCTGCGACGGGGAAAGTCCCAAGGGAGCAAGTCAGGGCGATGCAGAAGGGAGTGGGAGAAGAGGAAGGGAGGGCTTAGTCAGAGAAAGCTTCCTTGAGAGTATGTGCCTTCAATAAGGCTTTGAACAGGGGAAAAATAATTGTCTGTAGGATTTGAGGAGAGAGGGCATTTCAGGCTAGAGGCAGGACATGGGCAAGGGGTCGGGGGAAAGATAGGCAAGATAGAGGCATAATGAAAAGTTTAGCATTAGAGGAGTGAAGTGTGAGTGCTGGGTAGTAGAAAGAGAGTAGAGGAGGAGGCAAGGTGGTAGAGTGCTTTAAAGCCCAAGGTGATGAGCTTTTGTTAGATGTGGATGTGGATGGGCAACCACTGGAGTCTTTTGAGGAGCAAGTTGATATGTCCTGAACGTTTTGGTAGGAAAATGATCTGGGCAGCAGAGTGAAGTATGGACTGGAGTGGGGAAAGACAGGAGTTTGGGAAGTCAGTAAGGAGGCTGATGCAATCATCCAGGAAGGATAGGATGAGTGATTTGATTTAGTAGCAGTTTGGATAGAGAGGAAAGGGTGGATTAAGCAATGTGGGACTGATGGGATTTAGTGATGGATTAAATATGTGCGTTGAATGGCATTTCTCTCCTAACTCCTTGAGCGAGCTGTCTACACCCACTGTCTCAAGTTCCTCTCCTCCAGGTATCTCCTTTACCTCCTTCAATCTGGCTTCAGTCCCCTTCATTCCACATAAACCTCCTTCTCAAAGGTCACAGATAATCTCCTTCTTGCCAAATGCAATGGTCTCTAGTCCGTACTAATCCTCCTTGACTTCCCAGCTGCCTTTGGCACTGTCAATGACCCCCTTCTCCAGGAAACATTATCCAATCTCGGCTTCACTGACACTGTCCTCTTCTGATTCTCCTACTATCTCTCTGGCTGCTCATTAAAAATAAGAATTATGGTACTTTTTAAACACTTACTATGTGCCAAGCACTGTTTAAAGCACTACGGTCGATTCAAATTAGCCAGGTTGGACACAGTCCATGTCCCACATAGGGCTCACGCTCTTAATCCCCATTTTACAGATGAGGTAACTAAGGCCCACAGAAGTGAAGTGACTTGCCCAAAGTCACAGAGCAAACATATGGTGGAGTCAGGATTAGAACCCATGACCTTCTGTCTTCCAGGCCTTTGCTCTATCCACTAAGCCATGCTGCTTCCCCATTCTCAGTCACTTTCATGGGTGTCTTTCCCACTCCCTAAGTGGCTGTCCCTCAAGGTTAGTTCTGGGTGCCCTTCTATTCTCCATCTGCAAATCCCTTGGAGAACTCATTCACTTACATGGCTTCAACTATCACCTATGTGACAAGATATCCAAATCTACATCTCCAGCCCTGATCTTTCTCCCTATCTGCAATCTTGCATTTCCTTTTGCCTTCAAGACATCCCTACTTGGATGTCCTCCCTTCAAGACAAACTTAATATGTCTAAAATGGAACTTATCTTCCTCCCCCAAACCCTGTTCTCCCCTGACTTTCCCAATACTGTAGGTGGCACAATCATCCTTCCTTTCTCACAAGCCCCTAACAGTGGCATTATCCTTGACTCCTCTTTCTCATTCAACCCACATATTCAATCCATCACGAGATACTATCAGTTCGATCTACACAACATAGCTAAAATCCACCCTTTTCTCTCCAACCAAACTGCTACCACGTTATCCAATCGCTTATTTTATCCCACCTGGATTACTGCATCAGCCTCTTAGCTGACCTCTCTGCCTTCCATCTCTTCCCACTCCAGTCCATACTTCTATTGCCCAGATTATTTTTCAACGAAAACATTCAGGACATGTTTCCCCACTCCTCAAGAATCTCCAGTAGTTGCCCATTCACCTTTCTTCAAACACAAACTCATCATTAGCTTTAAAGGAGTCGATCATCTTGTCCTCGCCTACATTACCTCTCTATTCTCCTAGTATAACCCAGCGGACACACTTTGCTCCTCTAATGGTAACTTTCTCACTGTATCTTGATCTTATCTATATCACCGCCAACCTCTCACTCACATCCTATCTCTGGATTGGAACACCTCTCTCCACCGCGGGACCTAGTCGCTTCGTGGTCTTGTCCAATCGAAGGACCCGCTGGGGCGGTTGGGCTGGTGCACGAGGGCCGCCCCCCGACGCGTCTCCGGTCCCCCGCCCCCCTCGGCTGAGGGGTCCAGGTCGGGTCCCAGGCGCCGGGGTGGCGTTCCGCGGACCCGGCCTCCACCTGTCGTGTGTCCCCGCTGCCGAGGCGGGTGGCAGTTTTTTCACACCAAGGGTAAGAAATGTGTGCGGAGATTTTCGGCGACGCGTTTTTTGGTGGGACTTAGTCTCTGGCGCGACCTCTCTGAGGGTGTCTTTCGTGAGCCGGGAGCAGCGAGGAGCGGGTCCTACCCCCGCCTGGCAGCCCGGGACACGCAGAGCTCTGGACCCTCCTCCGCCTGGACGCTGTCGGCCGACCCGCTTCCTGATGGCCTAGGGTGTCGGAGGCAGACAACTATTCTCCTCCCCTTCAAACCCTTATTGTAGGCACATCTCCTCCAAAAGCCCTTCCCTGACTAGGGTCTCTTTTCCTTTTCTCCCACTCTCTTCTGCATCACCCTGACTTTATTCATCTGCCCTTCTAGCACCACAGCACTTATATAAGTATCTATAATTTCTTTATTATTATTGTATGTCTTTGTCTTCCCCTATATACTGTAAGCTTGCTGTGATCATAGTGCTTAGTAAGGTGAGCTCAATAAATATAATTGATTCAATGAATGATTAAATGAATGAATGGCGTGTGTTTTGATGATTAGGGACACAGCCTTGGGGACCAGGCAAGAGGGACTGACATCCAAGAAACTCCAATCCACCTCAGAAACCAGCCAAGAGGGACTGACATCCAAGCAACTCCCATCCACCTCAGAAACACGGCAATCCTTGCTTCCTTCCATCCCTTGACTTATATGGAGAAGCAACATGCCCTAGTGGAAAGAGTATGGAACTGGGATCCAGAAGGACCTGGGTTCTAATCCTAGCTCTACCACTTGCCTGTTGTGTGACCTTTGGCAAGTCACTTAATTTCTCTCTTTCTCAATAATCGTATCTGTAAATTGGGGAGTAAGACTTGAGTCCCATGTGGGACATGGACTGTGTCCAATTTGATTAGCTTGTATCTAACCCAGTGCTTAGTACAGTGCCTAGCACATAGTAAGCACTTAAAAAATACCATATCCTTTAGAGAAGCAGCATGGCTCAGTGGAAAGAGCACAGGCTTTGGAGTCAGAGGTCATGGGTTCGAATCCCGGCTTGGCCACTAGGCAGCTGTGTGACTGTGGGCAAGTCACTTCACTTCTCGGTGCCTCAGTTCCCTCATCTGTAAAATGGGGATGAAGACTGTGAGCCCCACGTGGGACAACCTGATTCCCCTGTATCTACCCCAGTGCTTGGCACATAGTAAGCACTGAACAAATACCAACATTATTATTATTATGCCTCCTCAACCGAGATTATCTTCCTCCTCCCCACTTCATTCTTCTCTCTCCCTCTCATTCTTAGTACATTCTCTCAATTTTTAATTTTAAATCTTTTGGCCCATTTTATGTCTTGGAGTGTCCTTTGGCTGATAAATCTGGCAATTCTCAAGGATGGAGCTAATTTTAAGGAACAGGATCAAACTCAAACACCTTTACTGACTGACTTAATACTGGGCTGTACTGATAAAACGCAGAGGTTGGCAAACCACTATTCCTCTAGGCTTGAGGACTGGAACTTTCAGGGAGTTCAGTCTATGATCACATGGGGGAGCACCTTATCTTTCCCACTCTGCGGGTCCCTGACACTCTCACTTCAGGACACAAGGAAGGACTATATTAGAACAGGCAACCTCCTTGGGATCCTTTGAAGGATCCATGTTGGAAAAAGGAGATTGCTTTTTCCATAATGATCTTATTCTCCTGCCATGGTGAATCACCAGGAATGGACTAATGGCTGAGAAGGTTGGTGACCAAACCACATGGCTCTTCACTAGCAGAGGAGAATTTTCTTTTCTGTTAAGTAAAATACTTAACATGATGGACTGTCGCCCATATAAGAGGACATAGAGAGCCACCAGGGCAATGACTCTCTTGGCTGCTCTGACCTCAGGCATCACTCTGGGGGAGTGGCTGGACCCATGAAGGTGCTGGACTTGCTGGTGGTGTCTATGAAGGACACACACCATGTAGCCACTGGCCCCAATCATGAGGCCCACAAAGAACAGATCTCGGAGAGACAGCACAACCGCAATTCCCAGAGCAGTTTCTGCATTTAGAGAAGCTAATGAACAATATTTAAGATCGTACATGCCTGGACCTCTGGTGCTGTTTTGGGGACCCCTTATGTGCATCGGTATGCTTACATCAATCAGGAAACCAAGGATCCAAAAGAGGATATAGGAGGGCAGGATGCACTTAGGTAACTGAAGTTTGAGTCTTGCCCACCGGGAGGTGCTGGGGCTTATGGTGATGGCTTGGAAGACACTCAGGAGACATGTGGTGCAGATGGATAGGCTCCGGGCCACACGGTAAAAGTAAATGAGAATTTTACACCCGATGTCACCTAGAAAATTTTTCAGTCCCCAGCTTGACATAGTCTCTGGAATTCCATAAGTAAGAAGCATTATGGTGTTAGCCAAGACCAAATGGGCATGGATCATGTCTGAAGAGCTGAGCTTGTGGGTGGCAGACACCGTGTGGACATAAAACAGGAGGTGGAATCCATTCACTGAGATCCCAATGCCAATCTGCAGGAGAAGCACAATCACCAAGGAGATCTCACTGCGTTCCATTAAAATGGATCCTCAGTCTGATTCAGAGGATGCCTTCTTCAGAGCATAATGGAAAGCGAGAGAGAAAGAAAAGGGAGAGAAAAGAAAGAGAGCTCACTAGTTTCCATTAGGACATAATACATGGACATGAATCATGTAAATTTAACAGATTATAAATAGGAATAAATTAACATACCCTGTTTCTTAGCTGTTCTGCATACTCACCTTCTAGGAGAAAGCTCACTTTCTCCTAGAAGGTTATGAAGAATATCAATGTGTGCCTCAGGTCATTTGAGTAAACACTTAATGTATGTCAAATTCTTGTATGCACACACCTCCTACCTCAGTCAGGGCTGACATCCTTTCTCATTCAACCCACATATCCAGTCTGTCACCAAATCCTGTCAGGCCCATCTTCACAACATCGCCAAGATCTGTAGTTGGTATTTGTTAAGTGCTTACTATGTGCTGAGCACTGTTCTAAGCGCTGGGGTAGACATAGGGGAATCAGGTTGTCCCACGTGGGGCTCACAGTCTTAATCCCCATTTTACAGATGAGGGAACTGAGGCACAGAGAAGTTAAGTGACTTGCCCACAGTCACACAGCTGACAAGTGGCAGAGCTGGGATTCGAACTCATGAGCCCTGACTCCAAAGCCCGTGCTCTTTCCACTGAGCCACGCTGCTTCTCCGTGCCCTTTTCTCTCCATCCAAACTGCTACATTAATACAATCATTCATCCTATCCCACCTAGATTATTGTATCAGCCTCCTTTATAACCTCCCAACCTCCTGCTTATCTCCACTTCAGTCCATACTTCACTCCATTGCCCGGAATATCTTTCCTCCTCAAAAGTCTCCAGTGTTATCTATCCACCTCCATATCAAACAAAAACTCTTCACTATTGGCTCTAAAGCTCTCCATCACCTTTCCCCCTCCTACCTCACCTCTCTTCTCTCCTTCTACTTCCAGGCCTGCACACTCCACTCCTCTGGTGCTAACCTCCTCACTATGACTCAATCTTGCCTGTCTCTCTGCAGACCCCTGGCCCATGTCCTTCCTGTGGCCTGGAACACTCTTGCTCCTCAAATACACCAGACAATCACTCTCCCCGCTTCAAAGCCCTATTGAAGGTGCACCTGCTCCAGGAGGCCTTCCCAGACTAAGCCACTATTTTCCTCAGCTCCCACTCCCTTCCGTGTCACCCTGACTCACTTGCCTCTCTCCCCGCCCCACAGCACTTAGGTATAAATGTATATATCTACAATTCTATTTATTTATATTGATGCCTGTTTACTTGTATTGATCTCTGTCACCCCTTTCTAAACTGTGAGCCTGCTGTGGGCAGGGATTGTCTGTCTTTATTGGCGGTATTCTGCTGTCCAAGTATTTAGTACAGTGCAGTGCAAACAGTAAACCTCAATAAATACGGTTGAATGAATGAATGAATAAAGGTTAAGGAGAAGGTATCATCCCCATTCTGCATATGAACAAACTGAGGTTCAGAGAGGTTAACTGATTTAACCATGGTCACACAGCATACCAGTGGCAGAGTTGGATTAGATTTTTGATTCTAAGTTCCATGTTTTATCCACCATTCCATGCTTTCTTCTAAGTAAGGGAGGCAGAATTGTGTTTTGATTGATTCCTTCCATGATAGTTCATGAGCTATGCTACCTATACCCTTCTTTAGCACTTGGATAGAAACATTTCCTCATTTGTGGGCTATACTACTGATACTCCCCCTTAGCACTTATGTATGTACATTTTCTCAATAGAACCTTCAGCTATTTATTTTGATTATTCAGTTTGTAAATGCTTTTCTGACTGCCTCCCCCTTGCAGTGTATGTACGCTTCTGGTGGGCAGAAAATGCTTCACTCGCATGTTGTGTACTTCCCGATCACTAGTACAGTTCATTAAACCTAGTGGGTGCTCAATAAATATTACTATTACTACTATTATTACTTCTACTGCTACTATTAGATGAGGCAGCCACTTGGTAGGCTCAATAATGAGGCTATTTTTTAAATGATATTTGTTAAGTGCTTACTATATGCCAGGCATGGTACCAACAACTGGGGTAATAGTAATGATATTTGCATATGTTAAGCACTTACTATTTGCCAAACACTGTTCTAAGCACTGCAACAGATACAAGGTTAACAGGTTGGGTGCAATCCCTGTACCACATGGGGCTCACAGTCTTAATCCCCATTTTACAGATGAGATAATTGAGGCATAGAGAAGTTAAGTGACTTGCCCAAGGTCACACAACAGACAATTGCAGAGTTGGGATTGGGACCCAGGTCTTTTTGACTCCCAGGCCTGAACTCTATCCACAAGGCCGTGCTGCTTCTAGTGGATACAAGCTAATCAGGTTGGAAAAAGTCCATATCCCACACGGAGCTCGCAATCTTAATCCCCATTTTAGAGAGGTAATTGAAGCACAGAAAAGTGAAGTGAGTTACCCAAGGTCACAGAGCAGACAAGTAGCAGAGCTAGGATTAGAACCCAGGTCTTCCTGACTCCCAGGCCTGTGCTCTATCCATCAGGCAACATGTTTCTAATGTCTCAGTGTCACTGTTTATTCTGCGTGAGTTAGCAGGAAGTGCTGTGTAGATTTGGAGGGAAGAAAATATATTTCTGCCAAAAAATTTTCAGTAAGAAAACTCACTTGCCTTATGATGATGATGATGGCATTTGTTAAGTGTTTTCAGAGTGTCTTACAGTCTTGTTAAGTATTCAGAGTGTCTTACAGTCAGTTCAAATGACACTGTGTACACTTTGTTCATCTCACTATGCCCCTTACAGGAGGTGACACCAGTCCTCACATACCCTCAATCCTCTACCTCTCTGTTCTGTACATCCAGGTCCCAAAGGGTGAGGTACAGCCATTTGTGTCCCCCACCTAACCCTCTCATCATACTCTAGCTCTTGTCTCCCTCTCCATTCCTCCAAGACAGCCCCCAAGCTGGAGACACAATCCACACACTCGTGTTATGCCAGTGTCAAACAATCTCCACCCATACACCAAACCCTGCACAGAGATTCCTGTCTCACAGTGAATAATCCCCATTCAGATGCCCAACCCTGAAACCCAATGAGAGTGAATAAGTTCCTACTACTCACCTGTCCTTATCACTTCTGCTGGCTGGGAGGGCAGCTCACAGTCAGGCAGTCTTTGGCAGAACAAGGTTGAGGCAGCATTTATCAGCTAGGCACTTTTCTTGTCTCTCCTCTCTCTCGGGTACTGACTAGAGTGTGTTTCAATGAATGGATGGCTAAACATTAATCCACTCTGACATTCCAAAAGGGAACGTCTCTTCCCAGAGTCCCCTCCCAGCTGCTATCAATCTGGGACTAGATGCTTTCATAGCTTTTCCCCACAGTGTGATCGTGTTAATTGACACGTTAGAGATGCTCTGGAGAGACAGAGCCTCATTGGTGCCAAACTGCACAATTTTGGGGAATGTTACAGTTCCTTTTCAGCTTTGCCAGGAGCCATCTAGGTACACACCCACTTTCAGCTTGGAGCATGAGTTTGGGAGTTAGAGGTTAGGCTCTAATGCTGGCTTGGCCAATTATCAGTTTATCTCAATTATCAATATGATAATTGATAATTATTACCAATTATCTCAATTATCAATATAAGAAGCAGCGTGGCTCAGTGGAAAGAGCATGGGCTTGGGAGCCTGAAGTCATGGGTTCGAATCCCAGCTCTGCTACTTGTCAGCTGTGTTACTGTGGGTGTGTCACTTCACTTTGTGCCTCAGTTCCCTCATCCGCAAAAGGGGGATGAAGATTGTGAGCCTCATGTGGGACAACCTGATTACCTTGTACCTCCCCCGCGCTTAGAACAGTGCTCTGCACTGTTAACAAACATCAACAAATATCAACATTATTATTATTATTATTGTTTGATTTGGGGCAAGTCACTTAACTTCTCTGTGCCTCAGTTATCTCATCTGTAAAATGAATAAGACTGTAAGCTCCACGTGGGACAACCTCATTCCCTTGTATCTACTCTGGCACTTAGAATAGTGCTGGGCATCTAGTAAGTGCTTAACAAATACCATAATTTTTATTAGTATCATTATGGCTGGGGATATTCCTGCAGCCCAGTCCCTTGCTAACACCTTTCCCAGCCATATGTCCTTTAATATTCATTCATTCCATCGTATTCATTACTGTGTACAGAGCTTGGATAGTGCTTGGAAAGTACTTGGAAAGTACAATTGGCAGCAGTCTAAATACCAAGCCAATCCTGTTCACCTAAAATGTATCCTTTCTTGCCTTAACTCTGCCCTCTCCTGTGCCAGGCAAAACTATTTCTCTTCCTTTATTGACACCCACACTCATCACTCCCATCAGCTGTTCTGGATATTTAACTTCCTTCTCAGGCCCCCTGTTCCTTCCCCTCCCCCATCCCTCACCCTTAATGATCTGGACAGGAAAATTAACACCATCAGGCCTGAGCTCCCCAAAGTCACTCGTCCCTCTTCTCCATCCCCCCGACTCTTGACCCCCTCCCTCTACTTTCGCATAGTTCCCAGCAGTATCTTCAGAGGAGATTTCCTCCCTCCTCTCAAGTGCTACCCCCTCCACGTGTGCTTCTGACCCCATTCCCTTTCACCTTATAAAAACGCTCACCCCTTCCCTTCTCCCCTCCTGAACTTCCATCTTCAACAGCTCACTCTACAACAGCTTCTTCCCCCTGCCTTGAACAATGAACACATCTCCTCCATCCCCTCAAAATTCCTCCCTTGACCCCACTGCCCCTCCAGTCATCATCCCATCTCCCTCCTACCCTTCCTTTCCAAACTCCTAGAGCTAGTCATCTATACTCACTGCCTCGAATTCCTCTCCTCCAACTCTCTCCTGGACCCCCTCCAACCTGGCTTCCGTCCCCTCCTCTCCACCAAAACTGCCCTCTCAAAGGTTACCAATGACCTCCTTCTTGCCAAATTCAATGGCTTCTACTCTATCCTAATCCTCCTCGACCTCTCTTTTGCCTTTGACACTGTCAACCATCCCCTTCTCCTCAACATGTTATCCAAACTCGGGTTCAAGGACTCCATCCTCTCCTGGTTTTCCTCATCTCTCTAGCCACTCATACTCATTCTCCTTCGTGGGCTCTGCCTCCTACCCCCATCGACTAACTGAACGGGTTCCTCAAGGGTCAGTTCTTGGTCCCCTTCTGTTCTCCATCTAGTCTCACTCCATTGATGAGCTCATTCACTACCACGGCTTTAACTATCATCTCCATGCAGATGATACCCAAATCTACAACTCTTCCCTTGTTCTCTCTCCCTCCCTCCACGCTCATATCTCCTCCTGCTTTCAGGACATCTCCACCTGGATGTCTGCCTGCCACCTAAAACTCAACATGTCCAAAGATTGCCTCCTTATCTTCTCTCCCAGGCCCTGTCCTCTCCTTGACTTTCCTGTCACTGTGGACATCCTTCCTGTCTCACACCCGCAACCTTGGTGTTATCCTTGACTCTGCGCTCTCATTCACCCCACACAGGAAATTCGTCACTCAAACCTGAAATCCATCACCCAAACCTGCCAGTCTCTCCTTCACAGCATCACCAAGACCTTCCCTTTCATCTCCATCCAAACTGCTAGCTTGTTAGTACAATCACTCATCATATCCCAATTGGATTACTCTGTTCCCCAGATTATCTTTCTACAGAAACGTGCTGGGAGTGTCACCCCGCTGCTCAAAAATCTCCAGTGGTTGCCTATCAACCTTTGCATGAACCAAAAACTCCTCACTATTGGCTTCAAAGCTCTCCATCCTCAAAGCCCTCGACTATCTCACCTCCCTTCTCTCCTTCTACAGCCCAGCCTGCACACTCTGCTCCTCTGCCAGTAACCTCCTCACTGTGCCTCCTTCTTGCCTGTCCTGCCATCGACCCCTGGCCCACATCCTACTTCTGGCCTGGAATGCCCCCTCTCCTCACATCAGCCAAACGAGCTCTCTTCCCCCCTTCAAAGCCCTACTGAGAGCTCTCCTTCTCCAGGAGGTCTTCCCAAACTGAGCCCTTTTTCTCTGCTCCTCTTCTCCTCCCCATTGCCTCTACTCCCTCCCTGCCCCACAGCACTTGTGTATATATGTACATATTATTCTATTTGTTATTAATGATGTGTGTATATAATAATTCTATTTATTTATATTGATGCTGTTGTTGCCCGTCTCCTTGTTTTATGTCTCCCCCTCTTCTAGACTGTGAGTCCATTGTTGGGTAGGGATTGTCTCTATTTGTTGCCAAATTGTGCTTTCCAAGCGCTTAGTACAGTGCTCTGCACACAGTAAGCACTCAATAAATATGATGGAATAAATGAATGAAATAGAGACAATCCCTTCCCAACAACGGGCTCAGAGTCGAGAAAGGGGGAGAGAGAAATCAAGACAAGTAAAAAGGCAATAATAATTGCTATATTATTGTAATCATTATATTAAATTATACAATTTAATAATAATTGTGGTATTTGTTAAACGCTTACTATGAGCCAGACACTTTACTAAGCACTGGGGTGGATACCAGCAGATCAGGTTGGACACAGTCCCTGTCCCACGAGGCACTCACAGTTTCCTTCCCCATTTTACAGATGAGGTTACTGAGGCAGAGAGAGGTGAAGTGACTTGCCCAAGGCCATATAGCAGAGAAGTGGCAGAGCTGGGTTTAGGCCCCATGACCTTCTAATTCCCAGGCCTGTGCTCCATCCACTACACCACCCTACGTCCCCAAGCTGAGTTTTGAGTTTTACTGTCATGATAGGTTGCCCCCTCCCTCTCATATCCCCTTCTATTCCCATTGTGATTAAACAAGTTTGCAGCAAAGATGTGATTGGGGCTGTCAGTGTAGGATCCTGTATCCCTCATCTTCATCACACTCCTTCTGCCTTCCAGCCCTTTGGGTTTACAAGTAATGTGCCACGGTCCAAATATATTCTAAAATTACATGCCTATACTTCTTTCTCTGATAATAAGTTTTTTCAGCCCTGTACGCATGCCATGATAGAGCAGTCTCGGTAGAGTGGAGGGGACGGAAGCCAGATTGGAGGGGGTCTAGGAGAGAATGGGAGTTAAGGAATTCTAAGCATCGATTGTAGATGACTCGTTCTAGGATTTTGGAAAGGAAGGGCAGTAGGGAGATAGGGCGATAACTGGAGGGGGAAGTGGGGTCAAGAGCGGGTTTTTTTAGGATGGGGGAGACGTGGGCATGTTTGAAGGCAGAGGGGAAGGAGCCCTTGGAGATTGAGTGGTTAAAAATAGAAGTTAAGGAAGGTAGGAGGGCAGGGGCGATGGTTTTAATAAGGTGAGAGGGAATGGGGTCCGAGGCGCAGGTGGAGGGGGTGGCACTTGCGAGGAGGGAGGAGATCTCCTCTGAGGATACTGCAGGGAAGGATGGGAAAGTAGGGGAGGGGGTTGATGGGGGGGAGGGGAGAGGCGGAGGGGTGACTTTGGGGAGCTCAGACCTGATCGTGTTGATTTTCGTGAGGAAATAGGCGGCCAGATCATTGGGGGTGAGAGATGGGGGAGGGGGAGGAACAGGGGGCCTAAGGAGAGAGTTAAAGGTCCGGAACAGTCGGCGGGGGTGACGGGCATGGGTGTCGATGAGGGAGGAGAAGAAGCTTTGCCTGGCGGAGGAGAGGGCAGAGTTAAGGCAGGAAAGGATAAATTTGAAGTGTGTGAGGTCGGCTTGGTGCTTGGACTTTCGCCAGCAGCGCTCAGCAGCTCGAGCATAGGAGCGTAGGAGGCGGACGGAGGAGGTGATCCAGGGCTGTGGGTTAGTGGAGCGAGAGCGGCGGAGGGAAAGGGGGGCGAGAGAGTCGAGATGAGTAGAGAGGGTGGAGTTGAGAGCGGAGACCTGATCGTCGAGAGTGGGAAGAGAGGACAGGGCGGCAAGGTGAGGAGAGATGCTATTGGAAAGACGGATGGGATCGAGAGAGCGGAGGTCTCTGTGGGGCAGTAGCGAAGATTTGCAGGGGGAGGGAGTGTGAGAGATGAGGCAGGTGAGAAGGTTATGGTCAGAGAGAGGGATTTCAGAGTTGGTGAGGGAGGAGATAGTGCAGCGGTAGGAGATGACGAGATCGAGGGTGTGACCGAGTCGGTGAGAGGCCCGGTAAAGTGGAGCAGGAGGTCGGCAGAGTCGGGGAGGGATAGCAGGCGGGAGGCAGAGGAGTCGTCGGGTACATCCATATGGATGTTGAAGTCTCCAAGGATCAGAGTGGGCAGAGAGAAGGAGAGAAGGAAGGTGAGAAAGGGGTCAAGGTGGTTGAAGAAGTCGGAGGTGGGACCGGGAGGGCGGTAGATGACAGCGACAAGTAACTGGAGGGGGTGGTAGAGGCGAATGATATGGGCTTCGAAGGAGGGGAAGGAGAGGGAGTGGGGAGGAGGGATAGTGGGTAAGCGGTAACGGGGCGAGAGGAGGAAGCCGACGCCTCCTCCCTTACCAGTGAGTCTGGGGGAGTGGGAGAAGGAGAGGCCTCTGCTGGAGAGAGCGGCGGCGGAGACCGTGTCTTCGGGAGAGAGCCACGTTTCCGAAAGGGCGAGGAGGAGTAGAGAGCGAGAGAGGAAAAGGTCATGGATGAAAGGTAGCTTACCTGTAATAGAGCGGGGGTTCCAGAGGCCACACTTGAAAGTAGCTGTGGGTGCAAGGGGGGAGGGGGGGAAGGACGGGTGGAGGGGTTTGGATGGGAAGGGGGTGGCGGGGCCCTGGACGGGGAGAGGGGGATGAGGGGTAGCGGTGGGACAAGAGGACTGGGATGGGGCATGGGTGGGGAGGAGAGAAGGGAGGGGTGAAGAGGGGGTTTGGTGGGGGGAAGAGTAGGGGGAGGGGGAAGAGGGGTAGCGCTGGTAAAGTGGGGTTCTAGGGTGGGAGAAGGGAGGGGGGGAGGAGACAGAGGAGAGAACGGGAAAGAGCTGAGCAAGAGAGGGGAAGGGGAAGGGGAGGATAGGAAGGGGCGGGGGGCGGGAGGAGGGACATGGTGAGGCCAGAGAGGTGGGTGGCAGCACTGACAACAATAAACAGTAATAAACGAAATCGGTAATATAGCAACATGATACAGTATGATACAATACGGTAGTGCTAATATAGCAACATGACACAGTATGATACAATATAGTCGTATTAATAAAAGGGGCAATGACCAGGGTCGGGGGTAGACTCGATTAAGGGGCGACCTGATCAGATTCAAAGTCTGACAACAATAAACAATAACAAGCGAGATCGCTAATATAGCAACATGCTACAGTAAGGCACACTACAATAGTGTTAATAAGCAGGCGATGACCAGGGTCGGGGGACGAGCCAACCCTACCCGATCAGACTCAAAGTCAAGCGGCGAGCGGCCGAGAGAGTCCCAGAGCTCATGACCAAATAACCCTGTGGCGGCGGGGGGGCCCTGAGGTTGTCCGGGGTGGGTGGCGGCCATAGGCAGCGGCTAAGGTAAGGTAACATGGTGAGAACAAGGACGTCGTCGCCCGGGGCGGGGGCGGGAGAGATGAATCACCTCAAGAGGGAAGAGGGAGTGAGGCCTTCACAAAATGGCCGCCTCAGGCAGAGTGGGGGCTTCACAAAATGGCCGCCTCGGGCGGAGTGGGGGAGCGGTTGGGGAGCTCTAAGGTCACCCATGACCTCTTTCTTGCCAAATCCAATGGCTCCTACTCCATTCTAATCCTCCTTGACCTCTCCGCTGCCTTTGACACTGTCGACCATCCCCTCCTCCTCCATACCTTATCTCACCTTGGCTTCACGGACTCTGTCCTCTCCTGGCTCTCCTCTTACCTCTCTGGCCGGTCATTCTCGGTCTCCTTCGCTGGAGCCTCCTCCCCCTCCCATCCTTTAACTGTTGGAGTTCCTCAAGGGTCAGTTCTTGGCCCTCTTCTGTTCTCCATTTACACTCACTCCCTCGGTGAACTCATTCACTCTCACGGCTTTGACTACCATCTCTACGCAGATGACACGCAGATCTACATCTCCGCCCCTGTCCTCTCCCCCTCCCTTCGGGCTCGCATCTCCTCCTGCCTCCAGGACGTCTCCACCTGGATGTCGGCCCGCCACCTAAAACTCAACATGAGCGAGACTGAGCTCCTCATCTTCCCTCCCTGACCCGGTCCTCTCCCAGACTTCTCTATCACCGTGGATGGCACGACCACCCTTCCCGTCTCTCGGGCCCGCAATCTCGGTGTCCTCCTTGACTCGTCTCTCTCGTTGACCCCACGCATCCTATCCGTTACCGAGACCTGCCGGTTTCACCTCTACAATATCGCCAAGATCCGCCCTTTCCTCTCCACCCAAACGGCTACCTTACTGTTACGGGCTCTCGTTATATCCCGGCTAGACTACTGTGTCAGCCTTCTCTCTGACCTCCCTTCCTCCTCTCTCGCCCCGCTCCAGTCTATTCTTCACTCCGCTGCCCGGCTCATCTTCCTGCAGAAACGATCTGGGCATGTCACTCTCCTTCTTAAACAACTCCAGTGGTTGCCTATCAACCTCCGCTCCAAACAAAAACTCCTCACTCTAGGCTTCGAGGCTCTCCATCACCTTGCCCCTTCCTACCTCTCCTCCCTTCTCTCTTTCCACCACCCACCCCACACGCTCCGCTCCTCTGCCGCCCACCTCCTACCGTCACTCGGTCTTGCCTATCCCGCCGTCGACCCCTGGGTCACGTCCTCCCGCGGTCCCGGAACGCCCTTCCTCCTCACCTCCGCCAAACTGATTCTCTTCCCCTCTTCAGGACCCTACTTAAAACTCACCTCCTCCAAGAGGCGTTCCCAGACTGAGCTCCTCTTCTCCCTCTACTCCCTCTGCCATCCCCCCTTTACCTCTCTGCAGCTTAACCCTCTTTTTCCCCTTTTCCCTCTGCTCCTCCCCCTCTCCCTTCCCATCCCCACAGCACTGTACTCATCCGCTCAACTGTATATATTTTCGTTACCCTATTTATTTTGTTAATGAATTGTACATCGCCTCGATTCTATTTAGTTGCCATTGTTTTTACGAGATGTTCTTCCCCTTGACTCTATTTATTGCCATCGTTCTTGTCTGTCCGTCTCCCCCGATTAGACTGTAAGCCCGTCAAACGGCAGGGACTGTCTCTATCTGTTGCCGACTTGTTCATCCCAAGCGCTTAGTACAGTGCTCTGCACATAGTAAGCGCTCAATAAATACTATTGAATGAATGAATGATGCCATTCTGTGTTTAAGAACAGGGATCTTCATGTTTGGTAAACTCCCCACAGATGGCACATGTTAGAGGTGGCATTACAGAGCAATTCCTAGCACTTAGCATCCTAGGATGAGGATGGATTTGGTTTTGCTCCAGGATCCCCTCCATTTCAGCCCCACCCTGGTCACGGTGTGGGTCGTGTTTGGGGAGGGAGAGTCTGGCCTCCAGGTTGCCCCCGTGGTGCAAAGGGGCCCCGCAGGGCACAGAGGGGGTGGCTTCCACCTGGGGCCATCGCCCCTCCATCCCGGCCCCGCTCCCCCGTCCCTTTTCGCCTAAGCCGAAGCGGCTCTGTGAGGTGTAGCCGGGGTCTCCGTGCCCGCAGGCTGCACCTCCCACCCCCTACCAGTCCCGAGGCCCGGCCCCGCCGTCTGACCGGCTCCAGAGGCGCTGGACGGGAGTCTGCTTCCCACACCCCTGCCCCCTCCACACCAAGTGTCGCAGCGTGTCTCCCAGCTCTGGAGTGCAGCCTGCAGCGGCTCCTGAAGGCTTTGCCGCTGCAGGAAACTTATCAGAGTGTGGGGTTGACCCGAGCTCCTCGTGTTTCCCCAACGCCTTGATATTTTGGGGGTGCCCTGTGCCTCTCCCCCCGGCCCACCCTCCGCTCTAAGATGGCGGATCGGGCCACGAGGCCGAGATCAACAGACCGTTCGAGGCGGGACTAAGGATGACCAACAGGGACCATGGACAAGGAGGGAGGCTACCTTCCCGCTCAACCGCCAACGACAAGCCACGGAACCCGACGGACAGCGCAGGGCCTAATTCATTCATTCCTTAAATCATATTTCCTGAGCGCTTACTGTGTGCAGAGCACTGTACTAAGCACTTGGAAAGTACAACTCGGCAACGAATAGAGACAATCCCTACCCAACAACGGGCTTACAGTCTTAAAGAGGCGGGGTGGGGGGGAAAGGGGAAAGACACAAAACAAAACAATTAGGCATCAATAGCATCAATATAAATAAATAGAATTATAGATATATACACATTAATAAATGGAATAATAAATATGTACATATATACATAAGTGCTGTGGGGAGAGGGAGGGGAAGGGGTCATCTACACTCCCTGCCTTGAATTCCTCAACTCCAGCTTTCTCCTGGACCCCCTCCAATCGGGCTTCCATCCCCTCCACTCTACTGAGACTGCTCTCTCAAAGGTCACCCATGACCTCCTTCTTGCCAAATCCAATGGCTCCTACTCTATCCTGATCCTCCTCAACCTCTCAGCTGCCTTTGACACTGTAGACCATCCACTTCTTCTCCACACCTTATCTCACCTTGGCTTCAAGAACTCCATCCTCTCCTGGTTCTCCTCTTATCTTTCTGGCCGTTCATTCTCAGTCTTCTTCGCAGGCTCCTCTTCCCTCTCCCATGCTCTAACTGTAGGGGTTCCTCAAGAGTCAGGCCCTCTTCTGTTCTCCATCTACGCTCACTCCCTTGGTGAACTCATTCGCTCCCACCGCTTCAACTATCATCTCTATGCAGATGGCACACAAATCTACACCTCTGCCCCTATTCTCTCCCCCTCCCTTCAGGCTCTTATCTCCTCCTGCCTCCAGGATGTGTCCACCTGGATGTCTGCCCGCCACCTAAAACATAACATGTCCAAAACTGAGTTCCTTATCTTCCCTCCCAAGCCCTGTCCACTTCCTCACTTCCCTGTCACTGTGGACAGTACGACCATCCTTCCCGTCTCTCAAGCCCCCAATCTTGGTGTCATCCTTGACTCAGCTCTCTCATTCACCCCACACATCCAATCCTTCACCAATGCCTGCCGGTCTCACCTTTACAATATCGCCAAGATCTGCCCTTTCCTCTCCATCCAAATGGCAATTGTACTAGTACAAGCTCTCATAATATCCCGGCTGGATTATTGTGTCAGCCTTCTCTCGGATCTCCCTTCCTCCTGTCTCTCCCCACTCCAGTCTATTTTTCATTCCGCTGCCCAGATCATCTTCCTGCAGAAACGCTCAGGGAATGTCAGTCCCCTCCATAAAAACCTCCAGTGGTTGCCCATCAACCTCCACACGAAACAAAAACTTCTCATTCTGAGCTTCAAGGCTCTCCATCACCTTTCCCCCTCCTACCTCACCTTCTTTCTCTCTTTCTACTGCCCACCCGCACCCGCCGCTCCTCTGCTGCTCAGCTCACTGTCCCCCGTTCATGCCTATCCTGCCGTTGACCTCTGACCCACGTTCTACCGCTATCCTGGAATGCCCCCCCTCCTCACGTCTGCCAAACTAACTCTTTTCCCCTCTTCAAAGCCATACTGAGAGCTCACCTCCTCCAAGAGGCCTTCCCAGACTGAGCTTCCCCTTTTCCCTCTGCTCCCTGTCTGCTCCCCCCACCGCCCTCTGCTCCCTCCCCCTTCCGCCCTTCACCTCCACTCAGCTAACTCCCCTTTCCCTCTGCTCCTCCCCCTCTCCCTTCCCCTCCCCTCGGCACTGTGGTCATTTGTATATATTTTTATTACCCTATTTATTTTGTCAATGAGCTGCACATCCCCTTGATTCTATTTGTCGTGATTATGTTGTCTTGTTTTTGACTGTCTGCCTCCCCGATTAGACTGTAAGCCTGTCATTGGGCAGGGGTCTCTCTATCTGTTGCTGAATTGTGTATTCCAAGCACTTAGTACAGAGCTCTGCACATAGTAAGCGCTCAATAAATAGTATTGAATGAATGAATGAAAGGAGGAGTCACAGTGAGGAGGTTACTGGCAGAGGAGTGGAGTGTGAGGGCTGGGCTGTAGAAGGAGGAAAGGGAGGTGAGTTAGGAGAGGGCTAGGTGGTGGAGCACTCTGAAGCCAATAGTGAGAAGTTTTGGGTTCATGTGAAGGTTGATAGGCAACCACTGGAGATTTCTGAGGAGGGGGCTGACATGACCAGCGTGTTTCTTTAGAAAGATAATCTGGGGAGCACAGTGAAGTATTAACTGAAGTGGGGAGAGACAGTAGGTTGGAAGGTCAGAAAGGATGCTGATGCAGTAATTCAGTTGGCATATAATGAGTGATTGTACTAACAAGGTAGCAGTTTGGATGGAGAGGAAAGGATCTTGGCAATGTGGTGAAGGTGAGACCGGCAGGTTTGGGTGACAGATTTCCTGTGTGGGGTGAATGAGAGAGCAGAGTCAAGGATGACACCAAGGTTGCGGGCTTGTGAGACGGGAAGGATGGTAGTGCCATCCATAGTGACGTTCAGAGTCAGGGAGAGGACAGGATTTGGGAGGGAGGGAAGATAAGGAACTCAGTCTTGGACATGTTGAGTTTTAGGTGGTGGGTGGACATCCAGGTGGAGGCGTCCTGAAGGCAGGAGGAGATACGAGCCTAGATGGAGGAAGAGACAACAGGGGAAGAGCTGTAGATGATAGTTGAAGCCGTGGGAGCTAATGAGTTCACTAAGGGAGTGTGTATAGATGGAGAACAGAGGGGACTGAGAACTGACCCTGGAGAAACCCCTACAACTAGCGGATAGGAGAGGGAGGAGGAGCTTGCAAAGGAGGATGAAAGGGCAGAGAGATGAGGAAGCCTAGGTTGGAAATCGTGTTAGAAGAAAGGGATTCTCTAATCTAATGAAGGTTCATTTCCATGGGAGCATCTTTGGGAGGGCCAAGGGGAGCTGATGTGGCAGCCAGCAACACGATTATCCAATGAAAGGATGTGTTGAAACCCCACCTGTGTGAAACCCCACTTGCGCTCAGTATGCAGTCTGCTTGTTTCATGTACTGGATGCTCTATGGTGAACCCTCCAAGGAGGGTGTGGAATTAAAGGTGCCTGATTTGAGTGAGCTCTGGCCTCTGTAGTCTCTATGCTACATCTCAGCGGGCTTGTAGCAATGTACATAAATGCTGGGAGGCTAACCATGGGCGGTGAATGAAGGGAGAAAATCAGGGTGAAACAGAAGGGAAATGCAGAATAGGAAATGAGGGCTTTATCAGGGAAGGCCTTTTGGAGGAGGTGTGTCTTCAAGGGGGTTGAGAGAGAGTAGTTGCGGATATTCATTCATTCATTCAATCTTATTTATTGAGTGCTTACCATGTGCCGAGCACTGTACTAAGTGCTTGGAAAGTACAATTCAGCAACAAATAGAGAAAATTCCTTCCCACAAATGGGCCCACAGTCTAGAAGGGGATTTAGCATTTGAGAAAGTACAATATAGCAATAAGCATGCACATTCCCTGCCTACAATGAGTTTACAGTCTAGAGTCAGAGACTGACATTAATATAAATAAATTGCAGATATGTGCTTAAGTGCTCTGGGGCTGGAAGGGGGAATGAATAAAGGGAGCAAGTCATAGCATGAAGTGGGGGAGCGTTCCAGGTGAGTGACAGGGTGTGGCCAAAACGTTGGAGGTGAGATAGATGAGCTCGAGGTACAGTGAGTCAGTTACCAAACAGTGTGTGGACTGAGCTGTAGTAGGAGAGTAGGGAGGTGAGGTAAGAGGGGGCAAGGTGATTGGCTGCTTTAAAGCTGATGGTAGGGAGTCTTTGTGTGATGCAGGTGTGGATGGGAAGCCACTGGAGGTTCTTGAGGGGTGGAGAAACATGGACTGACATTTTGGTAGAAAAATGATCTGGGCAGCAGAATGAATTACGGACTGGAGTAGGGAGATACAAGACCTGGAGGTCACTAAGCAGACTGATGCAGGATAGGATAAAGGCTTGGATCAAGGTGGTAGCAGTTGCTTTCCCTCTTTTCATCACCCACTCTTTTGGAGAATTCATCGTGGTCTGGATGCAGACTTTCTTCCTCCCCAAATTCTGTGGCTCAGTAGGTTAAAACTCTGGGCTAGGGACTAGAAATCCCAAGTCTGACCTCTGGTAAGACATTTTCTTCCCCACCTTGCACATCTCCACTTCGACCCCTCTGCCCAGTCCTGTTCATCATCTGGTTCATACTGGGAACTTCAGCTCCTACAGTTCCTGTCTCTGCACTCCGGGACATTGGTCTAGTCAAATCACTCCACTGTCCTTGTTCATCTCCGTCCTTCTCTTTTTCCTTCTTTGCCTCCATCTTTTCCTGCCTTCATCTCTACCTCCCTCCTCCTTCTGCCCTCTTTGCCAAATATGGGCTTTCAAAGGATCATGAAATCTGGAGTGTGACCAACAACCCCTCTAGACTCTAAGCTCATTGAGGGCAGGGAATATTATCTGCTTATTGTTATAATGTACTCTCCCAAGTGCTTAATAAAGTGGCCTGCATACACAAGTGCTCAATAAATACGATTGATAGAATGAATGAATAAATGAATGAATGGTGTGTGTTTTGACCATTAGGGACACAGTGTTTGAGGTAACCACCCTCTTAGGGGCCAGGCAAGGCAGGTTGACATCCAATAAACTCCCATCCACCTCAGAAACTGGACAATCCCTGCTTCTTGCCACCTTTTGACTAATATGGAGGAACAATGTGGGCAAGGGGAAAAAGCATGGACCTGGAGGATCTGGGTTCTAATCCCAGATCCACCACTTGCCTGTTGGGTAACTTTAGGCAAGTTACTTAACCTCTATGTGCCTCAGTTATCTCATCTGTAAAATTAGAAATAAGACTGTGGGACATGTGGGACATGGACTGTGTCCAATCTGATTAGCTTGTATCTACCCCACTGCTTAATACAGTGCCTGGCTTAACAAATAAGTGGTTAGCAAATAACCGAGATTATCTTCCTCCTTCCACTTTATTCTTCTTTCTCCCTCTCATTTTCTTTCAGTAAATTCTCTCAGTTTTTCATTTCAAATCTTTGGCCCATTTTGTAACTCGGAATGTCTTTTGGCTGATAAATCTGGCAATTTAAATCTGGCAAATCTCAGGTATTCTTAAGGAATAGGATCAAACTCAAATCCCTTTACTGGGTGACCTAGCATTGGGATGTACTAATGAAATGCAGAGGTCGGCACACCACCATTCTTCTAGGCTTGAGGACTGGCTCCTTCAGGGAGTTCAGTCTTTGACCACATGGGAGTTCCTTATCTTTCCACTTTGCAGATCCCTGACACTCTCACTTCGGGACACAAGGAAGAACTGTGGGGGAGAACAGGCAACTTCCTTGGGATTCTCTGAAGGATCCATGTTGAAAATAGTAGATTGCTTTTTCCATAATGTTCTTATTCTCCTATCACTGTGAATCACCAGGAATGGACTGATGGCTGAGAAGGATGGTGACCAAACCACATGGCTCTTCACTAGCAGAGGAGAATTTACTTTCCTGTTAAGTAAAATACTCAACATGATGGACTGCCGCCCATAGAGGAGGACATAAAGAGCCACCAGGGCAATGACTCTCTTGGCTGCTCTGACCTCAGGCAGCACTTTGGGGGAGTGGTTGGGTCCATGAAGGTGCTGGACTCGCTGGTGGTGTCTGTGCAGGACAAACACCATGTAACCACTGGCCCCAATCATGATTCCCATGAAGAACAAATCTCGGATAGAGAGAACAACTGCAATTGCCAGGGAAGTTTCTGCACTGAGAGAAACTACTGAACAATATTTAAGATCATACATGAATAGAGCGCTGGTGCTGTTTTGGGGACCTCTTACACGCATAGGTGTGCTTACATTAATCAGGAAACCGAGGATCCACAGGAAAATACAGGAGGGCGGGATGTACTTAGGTAACTGAATTTTAAGTCTTGCCCACAGGGAAGTGCTGGGGCTTAGAGTGACAGCTTGGAAGACACTCAGAAGACATGTGGTGCAGATGGATAGACTCCTGGCTACACGGTAAAGGTAAATGAGAATTTTACACCCTATGTCACCCAGAAAGTTTTTCAGTCCCCAAGTTGACATAGTCTCTGGAATTCCATAAGTGAGAAGGATTATGGTGTTAGCCAAGACCAAGTGGGCATGGATCATGTCTGAAGAGCTGAGCTTGTGGTTGGCAGACACCGTGTGGATATAAAACAGGAGGAGGAATCCATTCACTGAGATCCCAATACCAATCTGCAGGAGAATCACAATCACCAAGGAGATCTCACTGGGGTCCATTAACATGGATCCTGAGTCCAATTCAGTGGAACTCTTCTGCAGGGTATAATGGGAAGAGAGAGAGAAAGAAAAGGTTGAGAAAAGAAAGAGAGCTCACTAATTTTCATTGGGACATAATACATGCACATGAATCACATAAATTTAGCAGGTTATAAGTAGGAAAATATTAACAAACTCGGTGTCTTAGCTGTTCTAAATACTCACTAGAAGGTAATGGAGAATATCAGAGTGTGTCTCTGGTCATCTGAGTAAGCATTTACGGTATGTCAAGTACTTGTATGCATTCAAGATAATCACAGCAGACATAGCTCCTACTTCACTCAGGGTTGACACCCTTTCTCGTTCAATTCACATATCCAATCTGTCACCAAATCCTGTCAGTCTTACCCTCACAACATCACCAAGATCCTCCTTTTCCTCTCTATCCAAACTGCTACCATGTTAGTACAATCACTCATCCTATTCCGCCTAGATGACTGCATCAGCCTCCTTTCTGACCTCCCAACTTCTTGCCTCTCTCCACTTGAGTGCATACTTCACTCCATTGCCTGGATTATCTTTCTATAGGTAATCCTCCTCAAAAATCTCCAGTGGTTGGCCTATCCACTTTCATATCAAACAAAAAACTCCTCACTATTGATGATTATGGTATTTGTTAAGCGTTTACTATGTGCCAAGCACTGTTCTAAGTGCTGGGGTAGATATGAGGTAAGTAGGTTGTCCCATGTGAGGCTCACAGTTAATCCCCATTTTAGAGATGAGGTAACTGAGGCACAGAGAAGTTAAGTGACTTGCCCAAAGTCACACACCTGATAAGTGGTCAAGGAGGGATTAGAACCCACTCCCAAGCCTGGGCTTTTTCCACTAAGCCACTCTGCTTCTCTGCTCGCTATTGGCTTTAAAGGTCCCCATCACCATGCCCCCTCCTATCTCATTTCCTTTCTTTCCTTCTACATCCCTGGCCACACACTCTGGCGCTAACCTCCTCCCTGTGCCTCTTCCTTACCTTTCTTGCCTCTAATCCCTGACCCATATCATTCCTCTGGCCTGGAACACTCTCCCTCATCAAATCCACCAAACAATCGCTTTCCCCTTCTTCAAAGCCCTAATAATAATAATAATAATAATGATGTTGGTATTTGTTAAGCGCTTACTATGTGCCGAGCACTGTTCTAAGCGCTGGGGTAGATACAGGGGAATCAGGTTGTCCCACGTGAGGCTCACAGTTAATCCCCATTTTACAGATGAGGTAACTGAGGCACAGAGAAGTGAAGTGACTTGCCCACAGTCACACAGCTGACAAGTGGCAGAGCCGGGAGTCGAACTCATGACCTCTGACTCCCAAGCCCGGGCTCTTTCCACTGAGCCACGCTGCTTCCCTACTGAAGGCACACCTCCTCCAGGAGGCCTTCACACACTAAGCCTCACTTTTCCTCACCTCCCAGTCCCTACCTCGACACCCTGACTCCCTCCCATTCTCCCCGATCCACAGCACTTATGTATATATGTATATATCTATAATTCTATTTATATTGATGCCGGTTTACTCATATTGATGTCTGTCAAACCCTCTAATCTGTGAGCCCGTTGTGGGGAGGGATTGTCTCCCTTTATTTGCTGTATTGTACTTTCTAAGTGCTTACTACAGTGATCTGCACACAGTAAATACGCAATAAATATTACTGAATGAATGAATAAAGGTTAGGGAGAAGGTATCTTATCCCCATTCTGCATATGAACAAACTGAGGTTCAGAGAGGTTAACTATCACAGAGGTTAACTGATTTAACAGTGGTCACACAGCAGATCAGTGGCAGAGTTGGATTAGATTCTTGATTCTAAGGTCCATACTATGTCCACCATTCCATGCTTTCTTCTCAGTAAGGGAGGCAGCATTGTGTTTTGATTATCTCCTGATACTTTGTGGGCTGTGCTACCTATACTCCCCCTTAGCACTTGTATATATGCATTTTCTCATTTGTGGACTATGCTACTAATACTCCCCCTTAGCAGTTTTGTATATACATTTTCTCAATTGAACCTTCAATGATTTATTTTTATTCCTCAGTTTGTAAATACATTTATGGCTGCCTCCCCATTAGAGTGTAAGCTCCTGGTCAGCAGACAATGTGCCACTTGCATGTTCTGTACTTCCCGAGAACTACTACAGTGTATTAAACCTAGTGGGCGTTCAATAAATACTACTACTATTACTACTATTATTACTTCTACTGCTACTGTTAGATGAGGCAGCCACTTGGTAAGGCTACTGTTAGATTAGGCAGCCACTTGGTATGCTCAATAATGAGGCTATTTTTAAATTATATTTGGTAAGTGCTTATATGCCAGGCACGGTACTTACAACTGGGGTAATAGTAATGATATTTGTATTTGTTAACCACTTACTATTTGCCAAACACTGTTCTAAGCACTGCAGTAGATACAAGGTAATCAGGTTGGGTGCAGTTCCTGTCCCACATGGGATACACAGTCTTAATCCACATTTTAAAGATGAGATAATTGAGGCATAGAGAAGTTAAGTGACTTGCTCAAGGTCACACAACAGACAAGTAGCAGAGTTGGGATTGGAACCCAGGTCTTTCTTCCTCCCAGGCCTGTGCTCTATCCACTAGGCCATGCTGCTTCTAGTGGATACAAGCTAATCAGGTTGGACACAGTCCATGTCCCATGCGGAGCTCACAACCTTAATTCCCATTTTAGAGAGGTAATTGAGGCACAGAAAAGTGAAGTGAGTTGCCCAAGGTCACACGGCAGACTAGTAGCAGAGATAGGAATAGAACTCAGTTCTTTCTGACTTCCAAGCCCATGCTCTATCCATTAGACCACACTGCTTCTAATATCTTAGTGTCACTGTTTATTCTGGGTGAATTACCAGGAAGTGCTGGGTAGATTTGGAAGGAAGAAAAAAATATTTCTGCCAAAAAAAATTCAGTAAGAAAACTCACTTGCCTTACGCAAAATTCATCTGTTTGGGAACATTTCCACCTTGCTTCTTCAGAACTGAACCTCATATTCGGAGTGTCTTACGGTCAGTTCAAATGACACTTTGTACAGTTTGTTCAACTCACTATGCCCCTAACAGGTGGTGACATCAGTCCTCACATACCCACAATCATCTTCCTGTTTTGTACATCCAGGACCTGAGGTTACCCTCTCATCACATTCTAGCTCCTGTCTTCCTCTCCATTCTTCCAAGCCAGCCTCCGAGCTGGGGACACAACCCACACGCTCATGTTATGCCAGTTTCAAACAATCTCCACCCACATACTAAACGCTGCACAGAGATTCCTGTCTCATGCTGAATAATCCCCATTGAGATGCCCAACCCTGAAACCCAATGATAGAGTGAATGACTTCCTACTACTTACCTGTCCTCATCACTTCTGATGGCTGGGAGGGCCGCTCACAATCAGCAGTCTTTGGCAGAACAAGGTTGAGGCAGCATTTATCAGCTAGACCTTTCTTGGCTCTAGGGGAGTAATTAGAGTGTGTTTCAACGAATGAATCGCTAAGCATTAATCTACTCTGACATTCCAAAAATGAACATCTCTTCCCAGACTCCCCTCCTGGCTGCTAACAAACTGGGACTAAATGCTTTCATAGCCTTTCGCCACAACATGATCATGTTAATTGACGTGTAAGAGATGTCCTGGAGAGAAAGGGCATCATCGGTGCCAAAGTGCACAACTTTTGTAAAAGTTCCATTTCCTTTTCAGCTCTGCCAGGAGCCATCTAGCTACATTTCCACTCTCAGCTTCACATTGGCTGGAGATACTCCTATGGCCCAGTCTCTTGCCAGCACCTTTCCCAGCTATATGTCCCTTAATAAGAATTATGGTATTTGTTGTGTGTCAGGCACAATGTAAGTGCTAGGGTGGATACAAAGAAACTGGGTTGGACAGAATCCCTGCCCCACAAGGGACTCAGATTCTTTCCCCATTTTATAGATGAGCTAATTGAGGCACAGAGAAGTGAAGTGACTTGCCCAAGACCACACAGAAGACAAGTGGCAGAGCAGGATTTAGAACCCATGACCTACTGATTCCCAGCCCTGTGCTCTATCCACTAACCCATGCTGCTTCCCCAACCTGAGTTTTGAGACTTCTTATCATGATGGGTTGCAACTCTCTCTCACATTCCCCTCCAGATTAAAGAAGTTTGCAGCAATGATGTGACTGTGGCTCTCAGTGTAAGAACCTGTATCCCTCATCTTCATCTCACCTTCTCTCCCTTCCAGCCCTCTGGATTTAGTAGTAATGTGCCACAGACCAAAATTATTCTAATATTACATGACTACATTTCTTTCTCCAATAATTACAAAGTTTTTTTTAGCCCTGTAAACATACCATGAAGCCAATTTGTCTTTTAAGAACAGGATTCTTCATGTTTGGCAAAGTCCCCAAAGACGGCCCATGTTAGAGGTGGCTTTACATTGCAACTACTACCATGTCCTAGGTCGGGATATGGTTGTGACACAGGATCCCTCCATTTCAGCCCCTCCCAGCAATCCCCTTCCAGGCCATCTCCCTCAGATTCAGTTTGGGCCCAGGGTTTGAAAGCAGATAAACCACTTCCCTTCCTATCAATAAATCATATATATTGAGCACTGTTTGCAGATCACTATACTATGCACTTGGGTGAATGCAATACAACAGAATTGGTGGACACATTCCCTACCAACAAGCTTACAGTCCGGAGGAGCAGACAGATACTAATAAATAAATTGCGGATATGAATGTTACCCTTGCCCTCCTCAGGCTTAGGCACTAGGGCAGAGAGGTGACCCTCCCTCCGGCCCCCCAACACAAAGCCCCATGCTTAGAGCTTTTGCTGTTCCTAACAAGGAATTCCGTGCATAAAGTCTTTGCTGCCAAGGGAATTTTCCCTCCTGCTCCTTCCCCTCCCTGGCTCCAATGGGCGGTTTGGGTCGTGTTTGGGAAGGGAGAGTCAAGCCTCGTTGTTGCCCTCGAGGGTCAGGGTGGCTCCTCGGCGCACAGCGGGGGCTCCCACCAGCCGCCATCGCCCCTCCCTCCTCCCACACCGTCTTATTTTGCCCGAAGCGCCCGCTGAGGGCCTGAGCCGCTGCCCCTTCGAGGGGCCTCCGCGGGGTATAGCCGGGGTCTCCGTGTCCGCAGGCTGCACCGCCCAGCAACTACTAGTCCCGAGGCCCGGCTCCGCCGTCTGACCGGCTCCAAAGGCCCGGGAAGGAAGTCTGCTTCCCACACCCCTGCCCCCTCCACACCAAGTGTCGCAGCGTGTCCCCCAGCCCCGGAGTGCAGCCCGCAGCGGCTCCTGAAGGCTTTGCCGTTGCAGGAAACCTATCATAGCGTGGGGTTGACCCGAGCGTGCCGTGTTTCCCCGACGACCTGGTATTTTGGGGGTGCCCTGCGGCCCTCCCCCCGGCCCACCCTCCGCTCTAAAATGGCGGATCGGGCCACGAGGCGGAGATCAACGGACCGTTGGAGGCGGGACTAAGGATGACCAACGGGGAGCATGGAGAAGGAGGGAGGCCACCTTTCCGCTCAACCGCCAACGACAAGTCACGTAATCCGACGGACAGCGCGGGGACTAATGAGGGTTCGCTTCCGGAGGAGCATCTTCGGGAGGGCCAAAGGGGACCTGATGGGGCAGCCAGGGGCGTGATTAGTCAAACGAAACGTTGTGTTAAAACCCCTCCCCAGTACTAGTCTCGCGCTCAGTACGCAGTCTGCGGTACTGGACGTTCTGTGGTGAACCCGCCAAGTAGGGCGTGGAATTAAAGGTGCTTGACTTGAGCGAGCTGTGGCCTCTGTGTTCTCTCTGCTACACCTCCACGGGAATGGTAGCAATGCACAGAAGAGCTGTGGGGCTAAACGTGGGCGGTGAATGAAGGGAGAAAATCGGGGTGACGCAGAAGGGAGGGGGAGAAGAGGAAATCCATTAATTCATTCAGTAGTATTTATTGAGCGCTTACTATGTGCAGAACACTGTACTAAACACTTGGAATATACAATTGGGCAACAAATAGAGACAATCCCAGCCCATTGACGGGCTCAAAGTCTAATCAGGAAAGACAGATGGACAAAAACAAGACAATATAATCACGATAAATAGAATCAATGGGTTGTACACCTCATTAACAAAATAAGTAGGAAATAAAAATATATACAAATGAGCACAGGGCTGAGGGAAGGGGAAGAGAGAGGGGGAGGAGCAGAGGGAAAGGGGGCTTAGCTGAGGGGAGGTGAAGGGGGAAAAGGGAGGGAGCAGAGGGCGGAGGGGGAGCAGAGAGGGAGCAGAGGGAAAAGGAGTAGCTCAGTCTGGGAAGGCCTCTTGGAGGAAGTGAGCTCTCAGTAGGGCTTTGAAGAGGGGAAGAGAGTTTGGCGGAGGTGAGGAGGGAGGGCATTCTGGGACAGCGGTAGGACGTGGCCCAGGGGTCAATGGCGGGACAGGCGAGAGCAGGGGACAGTGAGGAGGTGAATGGCAGAGGAGTGGAGCCTGTGGGGTAGGCAGTAGAGAGAGAGAAGGGAGGAGGAGTAGGAGGGGGTAAGGTGATGGAGAGTCTTGAAGCCAAGAGTGAGGAGTTTTTGTTTCGTGCAGAGGTTGATGGGCAACCACTGGAGGTTTTTAAGGAGGGGAGTGACATGCCCAGAGCGTTTCTGCAGGAAGATGATCCGGGCAGTGGAATGAAAAATAGACTGGAGCGAGAAGAGACGGGGAAGGGTGGTCAGAGAGAAGGCTGATGCAATAACCCAGCCGGGATATTATGAGAGCTTGTACCAGTACGATTACCATTTGGATGGAGAGGAATGGGCAGATCTTGGCGATATTGTAAAGGCGAGACTGGCAGGCATTGGTGACGGATTGGTTGTGTGGGCTGAATGAGAGAGCCCATGTTGTCATTGTTCTCGTCTGTCCATTTCCCCCGATTAGACTGTAAGCCCGTCAAACAGCAGGGACTGTATCTGTTGCCGACTTGTTCATCCCAAGCGCTTAGTACAGTGCTCTGCACATGGTAAGTGCTCAATAAATACTATTGAATGAATGAATGAAAGAGCCGAGTCAAGGATGACACCAAGGTTGTGGGCTTGAGAGACAGGAAAGATGGTCATTCACAGTGACAGGGAAGTCAGGAAGAGGACAGAGTTTGGGAGGAAAGATAAGGAGCTCAGTCTTGGACATGTTGAGTTTAAGGTGACGGGCAGACATCCAGGTGGAGACGTCCTGGAGGCAGGAGGAGATACAAGCCTGAAGGGAGGGGGAGAGAATGGGAGGAGATGTAGATTTGTGTGTCATCTGCATAGAGGTGATAGTTGAAGCCATGGAAGTGAATGAGTTCACCAAGGGAGTGAGTGTAGATGGAGAACAGAAGAGGGCCAAGAACTGACCCTTGAGGAACCCCTACAGTTAGAGGGTGGGAGGAGGAGGAGGAGCCCGCGAAGGAGATCTAGAATGAATGGCCAGAAAGGCGAGAGCAGGGGACCAGGGACCAGAGAAGAACCAGGAGAGGCCGGAGTCTGTGAAGCCAAGGTGAGCTAAGGTGTGGAGGAGAAGGGGATGGTCGACAGTGTCAAAGGTAGATAGGATAGAGTAGGAGCCATTGGATTTGGCAAGAACAAGGTCATGGGTGACCTTAGAGAGAGCAGTCTCGGTAGAGTGGAGGAACGGAAGCCTTATTGGAGGGGGTCCAGGAGAGAGTTGGAGTTGAGGAATTCAAGACAGCGAGTTTAGACAACTCATTCTAGGACTTTGGAAAGGAAGGGTAGGAGGGAGATAGGGCGATAACTGGAGGGGAAGTGGGGTGAAGAGAGGGTGTTTTTAGGATGGGGGAGACATGGGCATGTTTGAAGGCAGATGGGAAGAAGCCATTGGAGTTAAGGAGTTAAGTTAAGGAGGGGAGGAGGGAAGGGAAGATGGTTTTTATAAGGTGAGCGGGAATGGGGTCCAAAGGACAGATGGAGGAGGTGGGACTTGTGAGGAGGGAGGGGATCTCCTCTGAGAATACTGCAGGGAAGGATGGGAAAGTAGGGGAGAGAGTTGGGGGCGGGGGGGAAGCAGAAAGGGGAGGGGTGACTCTGGGAAGCTTAGACCTGATTGTGTTAATATTCGTGATGAAGTAGGTAGCTAGATTGTTAGGGATGAGGGATGGGGGAGAGGGAGAAACAGGGGGCTTGAGGAGAGAATTAAAAGTCCGGAACAATTGGCGGCAGTGACGGGGATGGGCATCAATGAGGGAAGAAATGAGGGTTTTGTTGGAGAAGGCCTCTTGGAGGAGGTGTGCCTTCAATAAAAGTTTAAAGGAGGGTTGCTGGAGAATAACTGGATACTAAATTGCTCTCATAATATCCGGGCTGGATTATTGTGTCAGCCTTATCTCCGACCTCCCTTTCTCCTGTCTCTCCCCACTCCAGTCTATTTCTTCATTCCGCTGCCTGGATCATCTTCCTGCAGAAACGCTCTGGGCATGTCACTCCCCTCCTTAAAAACCTCCAGAGGTTGCCTTTCAACCTCTGCACAAAACAAAAACTCCTCACTCTGGGCTTCAAGGCTCTCCATCACCTTGCCCCCTCCAAACTTGCCTCCCTTCTCTCTTTCTACTGCCCACCCCGCACGCTCTGCTCCTCTGCTGCTCACCTCCTCACCATCCCCCGTTCACACCTCTCCACACCATCGACCCCGTTCACACCATCGACCTCTGGCCCACGTCCTACCGCTGTTCCGGAATGCCCTCCCTCCTCACCTCCGCCAAACTCACTCTCTTCCCCTCTTCAAAGCCCCCTTTGGAGGAGAGCTCACGTCCTCCAAGAGGCCTTCCCAGACTGAGCTACCCCTTTTCCCTCTGCTCCCCCTCCGCCCTCTGCTCCCTCCCCTTTCCCTCCTTCACCTCCCCTCAGCTAAGCCCCCTTTCCCTCTGCTCCTCCCCCTCTGCCTTCCCCTCACCTCAGCACTGTGCTCATTTGTATATATTTTTATTACCCTATTTATTTTGTTAATGAGGTGTACATCCCCTTGATTCTATTTATTCTGATTATGTTGTCTTGTTTCGGTCTGTCTGTCTCCCCCAATTAGACTGTGAGCCCGTCATTGGGCAGGGATGTTCTCTAACTGTTGCCGAATTGTACATTCCAAGCGCTTAGCACAGTGCTCTTCTCATAGTAAATGCTCAATGAATACTAATGAATGGAAGAATAAATTCATTCAATCGTATTTATTGATTGCTTACCGTATGCAGAGTACTGTACTAAGCGCTTGAGAGAGTACAATAGAACAGTAAGCAGACATATTCCATGCCCACAATGAGTTTAGAGTCTAGAGGTGGTGACAGACATTGATATAAATAAATAAAGCACATATATGTACAAGTACTCTGGAGCTGCGGGGAGGGGGGAGCAAGTCATGGCATGAAGAGGAAGAACATTCCAGGCCAGCGCCAGGACTTGGGCGAGAGGTGGGTGGTGAGATAGATGAGATCAAGGGACAGTGAGTAGATACAGTGAGTAGGTAGGCAGACAGGAGTGAAGAGTGTGGACTGAACTGTGCTAGCAGAGTAGGGAGGTCAGGTAGGAAGGGGCAAGGTGATTGGCTTGCTTTAAAGTCGATGGTAAGGAGTTTTTGTTTAATGCTGAGGTGGATGGGCAGCCCCTAGAAGTTTTCAAGGCGTGGAGAAATACGAACTGAACGTTTCTGTAGAAAAATGATCCGGGCGGCAGAGTCAAGTATGGACTGGAGTGGGGAGAGACAAGACAGGGAGGTCAGTAAGCAGGCTGATACAGTAATCAAGACAGGATAGGATAAGGGATTGGTTCAGGGAGTGGATCAAGGTGGTAGCAATTGCTTTCCCTCTTTTCTTCACCCACCCACTTAGAGAATTCACCATGTATGGATGCAGACTTTCTTCCACCCCTACGTTCTTTGGCTCAGCAGATCAAAACACTGGACTAGGGACTAGAAATCCTGGGTCTTACTTCTGGTGGGACATTTTCTTCCCCACCTTGCACATCTTGAGCCCTCTGCCAGGTGCTGTTCATCATCTGGTTCATACTGGAAACTGAAGCTCCTATAGTTCCTGGTCCTCTGCCCTCTGGGACATTCGTCATATCTACTGTCCACTGTCTCTGTTCATCTCCCTCCTTCCCTTTTACCTTCTTTGCCTCCATCTTTTCCTGTCTTCACTTCCATCTCCTTCATCTCTTCCCTCTCTCCTTCACTCCCACTCCCTCCTTCTGCCCCTCTTTGCCAAATATGAGCTTTCAAAGGATCATGAAGTCCAGGGTGTGACCCACAACCCCTCTAGATTCTAAGGTCATTGTGAGCAGGAAATGTGCCATTTTATTGTAAAAGCAGCATGGCCTAGTGCAACGAGCATGGGCAGCATGGGCCTGGAATTCAGAAGTTCATGAGTTCTAATGTTGCTTTGCCAGTTATCTGCTCTATGACCTTAAGCGAGTCACTTAAATTCTCTGTGCTTCAGTTATCTCATCTGTAAAACAGGGATTAAGATTGTGAGCCCTATGTGGGACAGGGACTGTGCCCAAACTGATTTGCTTGTATCCACCCCAGCGCTTAGTAAAGTGCCGGGCACATAGTAAGTGCTTAACGAATACCATCATTATTATTATTATTAATAGTATATTGCACTCTCCCTGAGTACAGACTGAGAAGAGAGCTCTGCATACAGTAAGCACTCAATAAATACAATCAAATGAATGAATGAGTGTATCAATTTTGTGTCCTCAGTCTATCTCCTATTGATAGAGCCACATGCTGTGTTCTGGGACATTTCTGATTTCTTCGAAAATACAAACTGAATTTAACCATCCAGAAGATGTCAACACCAAATGGCCCCTTGAGCAGGTGTGAAGTGCTTACACTAGGAAGCAAGGAAACCCAGTGCCAATAAGGATGGGATTTGAATCTATGTGTGCTTCTGTACAAATTATCAAGCCATCATCCTAACCACTTCCCACCCTATCCACCCTAATGAGACATGCTATATGACCTTACAATGTCACTGCTTATGACCCTTCCCCCCTTTCCCCACTCCACAGCACTGTTTATAAATAAATTCTATTTATTTATATTGATGTCTTTTTTCTTGTTTTGATGTCTGTCTCCCCCCCCCCCACTCACAGATTGTAAACCCATGTGGGCAGGGATTGTCTCTCTTTGCCGCTGTATTGTACTTTCCAAGTGCTTAGTACAATGCTCTGCACACAGTAAGCACTGAATAAATGGAAGGAAGGAAGGAAGGAAGGAAGGAAGGAAGGAAGGAAGGAAGGAAGGAAGGAAGGAAGGAAGGAAGGAAGGAAGGAAGGAAGGAAGGAAGGAAGGAAGGAAGGAAGGAAGGAAGGAAGGAAGGAAGGAAGGAAGGAAGGAAGAAATGGCAGTGCCGAGAAGAGGCCACAAGGCCAATTGTCATGCTGTTGCTTGAACTCTGGATTGAGGATCAGAGAAGACAGAGCAGTATACATTAGAAGTTTCCATTCTGTAGGAGCAGAAGAAGGAGACAATGTAGCATAGGGATTTCCAGGCAAGGAGTTGGATGTTGTCAAGCCACATGCCTGGGTCAGTCCTGGTTCCTGCGGAGAACAGCTCTCTGTCCCATTCCCTGGCAAATATCTGTAGCATTACCTGTCCAAGTTGCTGATCTGAAAAGATGGCAGCCTGGCAGTGTGTTTCAGTTTGAGCAAGAACATTCCTCAAGAGAGAAAGTGTGTTTTCTACCATTTCCTGAGAAGATGGACAGGTCTTGGGCAGGGAGGTGGGGAAGGAAAGTAGAAAGTCGTGAACAAGCTGAGTAGGGAAAGAGTATGGTCTGAATTTCCCCTCAGCCCTTTCCCCTCTGCCACAAGCTCTCTGTCCCCCATTGCAGCACTTATGTTGGTTCTGCAGCTCTCTGTGAAGGCAATGTCCTGACCCTGATGTGAGACCTTGTTGCTGTCCACATAGATGGCAGCTGCAGCGCTGGCTCTGCTGCTTTTAAAGGCTCAGTGTCTCCCTTGGTGGAACATCTTGACCCTCATGGTCCCTCGGGTTCAGATCCTGCAGTTTACGGTCTAGAAAATCCAGGTCTTGTGGCTTCTAGGTCTATTGTTTTTCCATTAGTCCACCCTTCTTCCCAACAGTGAAGTGAAAAGACCAGCTATCCCCCGTCTAGACTGTAAGCTCACAATGGCCAGGGAACATGTCTGCTAATTCTGTTGTATTTTACTCTCCCAAGAGCTTAGTGCAGTGCTCTGCACATTGTAAGCTCTTAATGAATACCACAGATTGATAGATTGAGAATAAGGAAATGAATGATTTCAAGTGCAGTGCGAGAGGAGGGAGGTTAGGAAATGGGAAGAGAGATGATTTAGTGCTGGAAAGTAAATTTGTATTTTTCTTTACTGTAGAGAGAAATGGTAGCTGGAGGTTTGTTCAGGGTGGCTAGGCATTAGCAAAATAATGTTTTAGAAAAATTATCTGAACAGCAGAATGAAGTATACATTTAAGAGGGGAAATCCTGATTGCCAGAAGATCTGTAACTCTCCAACTCTCCAACTCTGGACTTACCCCTAGAAAAGGGTCTGAGCAGGAAGAACCAATCAATCAATCAATAAATCAATCCTACTGAATGAGCACCTACTATGTTCAGTGCACTGTACTAAGCACTTGGGAGACTTTGTGAGAGTTAGTAGACATAGTCCCTGATCTCAAGGATTTTACCATCAAGTTGGAGAGATGACAGTAACATAAATTACAGATAAGAGGAAGCAAAAAGTTAAAAATATGTACCGAAGAGCTATGAGGCTAAGAATGCATGTATGTAGGGGAGAAGTGCCAAAGTAGGAGTTGGGGGGATATAGGTGGGGAGAAGAGAGTTTAATCTGGAAGGTCTCCTAGAGGAGATGAGATTTTTAAAAGTTCTTTGGGGATAGGCAGTGCAGTAGTCTGCAGGATTTGAAGGGGGAGGAAATTCCAGGAAGGAGGGAGGGAGGGAGCAATGGTGACAGGTCAGTGACAGTGGATAGACCTAGATATAGTGAGGAGATCGACTTGAAGGGAATGCAGTTTGCAAGTCTTGGAAAGCAGTATGGCCTAGTGGATAAAGCAACGACTTGGAAGCCAGAGAACCGGTTCTAATTCTGTCTGCTCCCCTTGCCTGCTATGTGACCCTGGGTAAGCCACTTAACTTCTCTGCACCTCACTTTCCTCCACTATAAAATGGGGATTCAATACCTGCTCTCCCTTCTACTTAGACTGTGAGCCCCTTATGGGCAGAGTCTGAATTTGGCCTGATTAATTTGCATCTACTCCAGTGTATAGAACAGTGCTTGACCATAATAAGCATTTAACCAGTAGTATTAAAAAAAAGTTGGGATAGGGTGAAAGAAACACAAGGATAAGTCAAAGAGAGAGCTTACTGAGTGCCTTAAAGCTTAATGATCCATCTAATTGGAGTTTCTGCTCAATATGGGGAGAAATGAGCCACCATTGGAGGATACTGACTAGTGGGGAGACATGGGCAGAGGCTTGTTCTAGAGAAATGATCTGGACAGTGGAATGAAGTATAGACTGGAAAGTGGAGCCTGGAGGCAGGGATGTAAGTGACTAGGCTGATGCAATAGTTGAGTGGGATATAACAAGTTCCTGGATCAGTATGGTGCCAGTTTGGTTGGAGACAAAAGCCAGATTCTGGAAATATTTTGGACTGAGCCCAAGAAGGATATTGTTTAATTCCCACCAGTGTATTTTCTCCTAGCAGGTAGTACAGTGCTTTGCAGATAGTAAGTACTTAATAAATGCTATTACTACTGCTAAAAAAAGTAGGCAGGATTTGGTAGCAGGAGTATGAGAGATAAAGGAGAGGAAGGAGTCCAGGATAATGACAGGGCTATAGGTTAAAGGAAATGGGAGGATGGTGTTGGTGTCAATTTGGGATGGGAAAATTAGATAAAAGGGGGGATTAAGACAGGTCATGTGGAGGTCATTTTAAGAGTTCTAAGGTGCCAAAGGGGCACCCATGTAGAAAGAATTTATAAGAAGAAGGTGTGCAGCATGTCAAACAATGGCTTGCTAGCCTCCAACTCCATGACAAACACTTTTGTTGTTTGGAATCTTCCATTTAAAACATCTATGTCTACCCCTCCAGTCCTCTTATCTAATTGGCTCCCTGAAGCAGGATCTGATTAGTTGACAAATCTGTATATAGGGTATTTGCCATGATCTGATTAGGGGAAAATCTAAGCTCTCAGTCTCTGTTGTGTATCTGATATATGTCCACCACCCTGAACATTATCTCCTCCCCATTTAAAGGGCCACTTGACCTCAACGTCCCTGTGACAGTTACCTAGGCTAGCCCCCCACCCAGACAAAGTGGGAAGAAGAAACTGTAGAAGTTACTAAAAGAGGAAGATGGGAAAAGAAGGCCAGGGACCAAGTGGATGTGGGAAGAGACCCCTGTCACCCGTCCCCAGAGCAGGTTTTTATGGAATCGGCGCAGTGAGAGAGAGAGAGGCTGGGGATGGAAAACCTGAATTTTGTATAGAATTTATTCCACGGCGCAAATTGAATTAATTAATTAATCAATTATTTAGATGCAACAAATCGGCCTTCCCTTTTGGGAGAAATATGGTGTTAAAGCTTCCCTAATGAGAGGAATACACTGATATGTTACTTGCGTGTGGCCGGATACCTGAGCCCTCTTATGATTTACTCACAACATGGTGAGGCGGCTGGCTCCCACTATGTGCTCACCCCACCCAGGAGGAATCCACCTTTGCATTAAATATACTTATGTGTTAAACACTAACGAGTTACATACACTTATGAGTTACATACACTTATGCGTTAAACCCAGTTATGCATTACCCACTTATGGTTACTTGTACATGGTGAGGCAGCTAGCTCCCCCCTGGGGAGGCACCCATTTAGACATCAAATTCATTTAAACGTTACATACCCACGGTGAAGTATCTGGCTTCCAACCCCACGAGCTTTCAGCAGGACGGGACACTCACCCATCTCACAGCTCCTCACTCGGTGCAGGCAGAGCGGCCTTCTCACACTCTGGACGGAGGCGACCTGCAGCCTGCTGCTGCGAGTTCCATTCCTCTGCACAGAAGGTTAGAGGCGGCAGGTATTTATCCCCTGTGCCCTTAGGCCATTCCAGCTTCCGGCTTCAGTTTATCCAATCTCTGCCCTCCCCACTCTTCCATTCCTAATTTGATTGGCATGGGGGCGAGGGGCACCTTCTGTATTCCCAGCTTGGGCTGTCAATCTGGCAGTTTTGGTTTTGGGGTCGGTGTCCCACCCTGACTTCCAAGTTCCGCCTGCTGGCTCAGGAGGTCACGAGATAGCATTTGACCTTGAGATGGTCGGTACCCCAGGGTCACCTTGGGACAACCCCTCAGCCATTTTGGTATAGAAAATCTTGGGATGATATCATAGAGATTCACTTGGCAAGATAAATATCCATCACCTTACCCCCTCCAACCTCACCTCCCTTCTCTCCGTCTACAGCCCACCCTGCACACTCCACTCTTCTGCCACTAATCTCCTCACTGTGCCTTGTTCTCACTTATCCCGCCGTCAACCCCAGCCCACATCCTACCTCTGACCTGGAATGTTCTCCCTCCTCACATCCACCAAACTAGCTCTCTTCCCCTCTTCAAAGCCCTACTGAGAGCTCACTTCCTGCAGGAGGGAGCTCACTTCCTGCAGGAAGCCATCCCAGGTTGAGGCCTCCCTATATCTGTTGCCAAATTGTACATTCCAAGTGATTAGTACAGTGCTCTGCACATGGTAAGTGTTCAATAAATACTACTGAATGAATGAATTGCCCCTACTCCCTCCCTCTACTCTACCCCTTCCTCTCCCCACAGCACTTGTATATATCTGTACATAATTTTTACTCTATTTTATTAATGATGTGTATATATCTATGATTTTATTTATCGATTTTGATGGTATTGATGCCTGTTGACTTGTTTTGTTTGTCTCCCCCTTCCAGAATGTGAGCCTATTTTTGGAGAGGGATTGTCTCTGTCTGTTGCCTGATTTGTACTTTCCAAGCACTTAGTACAGTGCTCTGTAAACAGTAAGCACTCAATAAATATGATTGAATGAATAATATTCTCCTTGTTGGATTCCAGAATTCAAGATTCTAGAGGAGGGGAAAAAATGTATAGATTTGCAGGAGTCCTAGCCTGGCATCCATAGGTACAGAGAGAAGAATTCAGAGAAGGTAAATTTATCTCTCTGTCCTGCAACCATGTTCCCTGAGGGAATTGGCTACAATGAAATGGGTCTGGAAGAGACCAGTCCATGTTTCCTTGCAGTCATCCCCTAAGGGCTTGGGAGTCAGAGGTCATGTGTTCAAATCCCAGCTCTGCCACTTGTCTGCTGTGTGACCCTGGGCAAGTCACTTCACTTCTCTGGGCCTCAGTTACTTCATCTGTAAAATGGGGATTGAGACTATGAGCCCCATATGGGACAGGGACTGTGTCCAACCCAATTTGCTTGTATCCACTCCAGTGCTTAGTGTGACTGGCACATAGTAAGCATTTATCAAATACCATAATTATTATTATTGTAATTATTGTTACAATATAACAATAAGCAGACACATTCCCTGCCCACAACAAGCTTACAGTCTAGAGAATTGTTGTTTTGCAGATTATTCCTATTGGAGAGTTGCTGATAATTATGGGACATCTGTAGCTGTTCAGGCAACTGAAAATCTGAGGTGTGGAGGGCCATATTAACTAATGTTTGGGCACAGGGATGGACGGTCTAGTGAGACCCCCTTCTCATGATCCTTGCTTCAGCTGATGTCATTTACAGTGCTGCATGATGATTTCATTACACCACTGCATTACAGTCACAGTGGCAGTTGAGAAGGAAGAGAACTATGACAGTTGAGTTGGGCAGTCTTCGTAGTCCTCTCCTCCCTGTTCTCTTCACATTCACCCTGTGGCTTGCTCTTCTTAGAGCAAGACTGCACCTCCACTCAGGCACCGTTGACTCTGCATTTTGTGTCAGCATTTTGGGTGGTGAGACTGGAGTAGAGAAGACGGTGGGAAAACCTACCCTCAGCCAGTCCTCTCAGCTATGGCCAGGGGCCAAACTGCCTTTGGTCTTGGGGAGAGTCCTCAGGGGGGAGCAAGAGTCAGGTGGATCCCTGCCCTGACCATGTGGCATTTCCCGACACACATCTCCCCCGTCATTCTCCATTCTTTGCCCTTTGGCTTGCTCTTCCACATTCTTTCATTCATTTATTCAATCGTATTTATTGAGCACTTACTGTGTGCAGAGCACTGTACTAAATGTTTGAAAAGTACAATTCAGTAATAAAGAGAAACAATCCCTACCCACACTGGGGCTTACAGTCGAGAAGGGGGAAGACAGCATCTAAACAAGTAAACAGCCATCAGTATAAATAAATAGAATTATAGATATATACACATCGAAACACGTAAACAGGCATGAATAGAAATGAATAGAATTATAGATATATCCACATATACATAAGTGCTGTGGAGCAGGGAAGGGGGAACAGCAAAGAGTGCGAGTTCAGGTGATGTTGAGGGGAAGGGGGCTTAGTCTGGGAAGGCCTCTTGGAGGACATGAGCCTTCAGTAGGGTTTTGAACTGGGGCAGAGTGATTGTTTGGCAGGTTTGAGGTGGGAGGGCATTCAGGCCAGGGGTAGGATGTGCGCCAGGGGTCAATGGTAGGACAGGCAAGAACGAGGCACAATAAGAAGGTTAGCACTAGAGCAGCGGAGTGTGTGAGCTGGTATGTAGAAGGAGAGAAGGGAAGTGAGGTAAGAGGGGACAAGGTGATGGAGAGCTTTGAAGCCAATAGTGAGGAGTTTTTGCTTGATACGAAGGTTGATAGGAAACCACTGGAGGGTGAAGGATGGAGCAGAGCAGAAGGATAGGAGGGAGTAGGGGGAAAGGGGAGGGGAGAAGAGGCAGACTCCTACTCCCTACTCACCCTACTCCCTCCCCCTGCTTCTTCCTATCCTTCTGCACACACACACGTCCAGAATATTTATGTAGAATGTGAATTTGGTTATGGAGTGGGAAGATGGGGGAGAAGGTGGGGTGGTGGGGAGTCTCCCTGCCGGTGCCAGTCATCCAGACACCCCAGTGAATACACACTGACATGCACCTCCACTGGCATGCAGAGATATTTGACTTTCCATTTCACGTAATTTCCAAACTTCTTATTAATTCCAAACTCTTTTCCTCTCTCTCTCCATTGTCTCCAGGTGTAGATGGTCATAGATTATTTCCCCTAAATAATACCTTGAATTTATAGACCATTTTAATAGTTTCATATAGGGAGGAAGCCTGAATTAGAGGAAAGTACACAGGACTAGAAGTCAGAAGCTTTAGCTTATAAACCCAGTTATATTACTAGCCTTTAGTATGACCTTGGTCAAGTTGCTTAATTATTCTGGGCCTCAGTAGACTTAAGTAGTAGTAACATTTATTGAACATCCACTGGATACAATTGCACATGCTAAGCACTTGGGAAGTTCAAAACACACAAAAGATAAGTTCTCTGTCTACAGAAAGTGTACACTAATGGAAAAGACCGACAAAATGGTATTTGCAGAGGGGTTAAGATAAACAGTTGAATAATCACGCATACTGAAGTGCTGAGGATGGCTATAGGTAAGTTCATAAATGCCGATAGTAATCGTATTTGTTAAATCCTTACTACATAGGAAACACCTTATTAAGCACTAAGATAGGTACAAGATAATCAGGTTTGACAGACTTCAAGCCTCATGTGGGACAGGGACGAAGTGGGAGGAAGAACAGGGATTGAATTCCCATTTTAGAGATAAGGAAACTGAGGAACAGAGAAGTTAAGTGATTTGTCCAAGGCCACATAGCAGGCTAGTGACAAAGCTGGGATTAGAACCCAGGTCCTCTGACTCTAAGGCCTCTGCTCTTTCTATTAGGCCACATTACTTCCCTAAGTACTGGAGATGACTGATAGATTTGTATGATCGGGAGGCTGGAAGAGGAAAGCTTTCAGAAAGGCTGTGAGAAAGGAGAACTGTGGTCAATCATAGCAGAAAGGCCATGACAAACTAGGGGAGCATTGCGAGTGAGGGGATAAAGGAGGAGGGTCTAGAAGTGAGCAGGGAATCACCAACTCTGTTATAGGGTACTCTCCGAAGCTCTCAGTACAGTGTATTGAACAAACAATAAGCATTCGATAAATACCAGTGATTGATGGAAGTCCATCAAAAAGATTGGAATGCAGGTTGGAAATAGTGGGTGAAGAAGAAATATGTTAGGTGAGATGAGTTGATGGAAAGCTTTAAAACCAATTGTGAGGAGTCTGCTTTTGATATGGTGGCACATAGGAACCCAGTAGTGGATTTTATGGAGCAGAGAATTTTGAATCAAGCAGTGATGATGATGATGGTATTTGTTAAGTGCTTACTATGTGCCAGGCACTATATTAAGTGCTGGAGTGGATACAAGCAAATTGGGTTGGTCATAGACCCCATCCTACATGGGGCTCACAGTATCAATCTCCATTTTACAGATGAGAGAATTGAGGCCCAGAGAAATGAAGTGACTAGCTCAAGGTTACATAGCAGACAAGTGGCAGAGCTGGGATTTGAATACATGACCTTCTGATTCCCAGGCCCATGTTCAATCCATTACGCCATGCCGCTTCAGAAAATCTCATCCTCTAGACTGTTGTGGCCAGGGAACATGTCTAACAACTCTGTTGTATTTTTTTAATGGTAACTGTTAATCCTTTACTATGTGCCAAGCATTGTACTAAATGCTGGGTTAGATACAAGATTATCAGGATGGGTCACGTCCCAAGCAGCGTAGCTTAGAAAGAGCAAGGGCTTGGGAGTCAGAGAAATCTGGGTTCTAATCCAGGCTCTGCCACTTGTCTGCTGTATGACCTCGGGCAAGCCACTTAACTTCTCTGTGACTCAGTTAACTCATCTGTAAAATGGGGATTGAGACTGTGAGCCCCTTGTGAGACAACCTGATTATCTTGCATCTACCTCAGCAGTTAGAACAGTGCTTGGCACTTAGTAAGTGCTTAACAAATGCCATCATATGGGGCTCACAGTATTAATCCCCATTTTACAATAAGTAATAAGTATGGCACTCATTAAGCATTTGCTATGTGCCAAGCACCGTTCTAAGCACTAGGGTAGATACTCTCTTGGTGAACTCATTTGCTCCCATGGCTTCAACTATCATCTCTATGCAGATGACATCCAAATCTACATCTCCTTCCCTGTTCTCTCCCCCTCCTTCCAGGCTCATATCTCCTGCTGCCTTCAGAACATCTCCACCTGGATGTCCGCCCGCCACCTAAAACTCAACATGTCCAAGATGGAGCTCCTTATCTTCTCTCCCAAACCTTGTCCTCTCCCTGACTTTCCCATCACTGTGGGTGGTACTACCATCCTTCCCATCTCCCATCTCATCTTCCTTCTTTAGGAGGGAAGATGAAAAGTTGGATTTTAGACATGTTGAGTGTGAGGAGCTTTTGTAACACACATGTGAAGATGTCTTGGAGAGAAGAGGTGATGTGGAGGTGAAGATTAGCTGAGATTTCAGGGCTGCATAGGTAGACTTGGGAATCATCTGCATAGAGGTGGTAGTTGAAGCCATGTGAGCAGAGCATTCCACTAGATAGTCTATGAGGAATGGGCCCATAATAGCAGCCTTACTTTGCACCTTCAGTTATGGGGTCTCCTCATCTGTAAATGCTGCATAATACACTTGCTCTCTTACCTCTTGGATTAGGAGCCCCTTATGGGATGCCGATAAGGTCTCCCAGAGGAATCAATAGATGAGCCTCAGCCCTAAAACTCCAGAACCAAGAACCTGCTCAGAGGAACTGATTAAAATGCCAGTGGACTATGCAATGGTACTCTCGTTTTCCAGTCTGCCAGTCATATTTCCACATTAGAGATGTGGCAGGCCTGGCTCGGCTGGGCTAGGAGGTAGGTAGTGGGGTGATGGAGCTATAAGCAGGATGGAGGAACCAGTGCTATATAATGGAGATCATGCAGCTTAAAAAATTAGATGAAAGTTTGACCAAGTAACCAGAAGAAGTGTTTGATGTTCTGGAGAAACTAGGAGAAAGGTGTTATGGCAGTGTGTTCAAAGCTATTCATAAAGAAATGGTCAAATTGTAGCCATCAAGAAAGGTTCTATGGAGTCTGACCTACAAGAGATTATCAAAGAAATCTCCATAATGCAACAATGTGACAGCCCTCATGTGATCAAGTACTATGGCAGCATAGAGTAATATGGTGTTGGCTGTCTGTTAGATATCATCTGATTATAAAATCAAATTCTGACAGAAGATGAAGTAGCTGCAATACTACAGTCAACCCTTAAAGGACTGGAATATCTATATTTTATGAGAAAAATGCATCACAATACCAAGGCTGGAAACATCTTGTTAAATCCTGAAGGACATGAAAAGCTCTCCAACTCTGGGGAAGCTGGCCTGCTCACCAATACAATGGCAAAACAAAACAGAAATACTTGAGAAAATTAGGTTCGACTGTATGTCAGACATCTGGTCACTGGGAATTACTGACTTAGATATGAGTGAAGGAAAGCCCCCATATGCTGATATACATCTGATGAGGGCAGCTTTCATGATTCCTACAAACCCTCCTTGCACATTCTGAAAACCAGAGGTCTGGTCAGACAACTTCACCTATTTTGTGAATCTGGGTCTTTGAAGAGCCCTGAGCAGAGAACCTGAACTACTCAACTCCTACAGCATTCATTTATCAAGAATACTAAAGGACTGTCAGTGTTTCAGATCTTGATTAATTAAGAAATGAATGTGAAACTGAAATGCCAGGAAGCCCAGCAATGTGAGTGGATGAGAATGATGAGGAAAACTCTCAGAGGATGACAAGACTGATTCAGGTATGATGGTCCAGGCAGTGGGAGATGAGTTGGACTCAGTTCACGCTGCCAGCATATTGAGTGTTAACAACCAATGCCATGATAGAGCATGGCTACACATTGCCATCCAAGCTGGGAATAATGGTGATCAACACTGAGGAAGAGGAGGAAGAAGGGATGGGACTATGAAAAGAAGGGATGAGACTCTCTGACCTGCAAAACCATCATACCCTAAGTATTTTGAACACAAGGAAAGATAAAATCAGATCAACATCTTTGGAAAAAATATACGTGGCCCAATTAAGAATACCACAGATTGGAAAAGGTAAGGGTAAGGACCACGAATTTATGAAGAGTTGAAGTGTGGACCAACTCCCGGGGAAGTCCTCTACCCACAACTCCCAGTTGGAACAGGATATTAAAGAGATCTGCCAGAAGTATCAGTCCAAGCACCAGCTCAACTTGGATGCCACTGAAACCAAGAAGTGACAGCACCAGAACTTCTGGTGACTTCTGGCTAAAAGTGGACTAAGCTTCCTTTCCTCCCGGACTGACAACTTGTGGATATCGGCTTCATCTTGGATCTTGATTCCCACTGAAATGTGTTTGCAAAGGAAATGGACACCACATTGCTCATGGGATTTTCCACAACATCTTGATAAACTCAAGAACGGGAAGTAGTGTAGAGGTCTGATCGAGGACCAGGGCTCCATTTTGGAGCCTCACTGTGTAAAATAACTAATGTCAGCATTTTCAAACAAATACATGATTTTTAACCTGAGGAGCAGGTGAGATTAGTTCACTGATAGTTGGGAAAGTTGGGATAGTTTTCTTCAGAAGCAGCATGGTCTAGTTCAAAAGACCATGGGCCTGAGAGTCAGAGGATATGGGTTTTAATCCTAGCTTTGCCACTGCCTGCTGTGTGGCCTTGGACAAGGCATTTAACTTCTCTGTACCTCAGTTTCCTCATGGCTAAAACGGTGCTTCAATCCCTGTTCTTTCTTCTCCTTAGACTGTGAGCCCCATATGAGACAGGGACTGTATCTAACCTGATTATCTTGTACCTACCCTAGTGCTTTACATAGTCCTTGGCACAACCTAACATGTACCATCACTATCACTGGGGCATAGAGTGCAGTGATCAATTAGACATGACTGAAGCACTTTGAAAAGTGCATTTGTGGTCTTTGCCCACATTAGCCATCTTATAGAAACAGTGTGAAAACCTATATATTTCCTAATACCCAGAACAGTGTATTTTCCACTAGGCTCACCCACTGTGGAGCAGGGATTGAATTGAGTCGACTGTCTTGTATCTATCCTAACATTTGGAGTATGGTAAACACTAAGTAAATATCACAGTTTTCATGGTTATTTCTACCAAAATCTCAAGCCACTCAACTGGAAAACTGTACCCATCCAGCATTTAGAAATCAGGAATGCAGTAGAGCTAGGTTAGGGTAAGTTTTGGGAAGATCACTGTATTATGAAGCAGAATATAAAACTGCATCACTGAAACAATAGTAGGGAAGCCAGCATGTTTCTAACACTGAAGTATACCAGGGTTCCAAGATGCCACCACCATCACCATCTTCCAGATGACAATACAGACAACTGTATGAAAGAATTATCCTGGCATCTCACTGCTCTACTTTACTGAAAAGATGTTTTGTCAGAGTTCTTCAGAATCTGCTTCTGAGTATTGTTGTCAGCTTCACTGCCTGGGAATCAGAGCAGCAAAGTCATATATCAAAAACAGGAAGAGTACCAGGAATGCTTACATGTCAGAGGGACAAGCTTGCTAGCAGTCACTATCCCAGTTTGGACAAACACACAGGAAAACAAGACACTTTGATAGTTCATTTGATGTAAGAAAAGAGAAAAAGCATTTTACTCAAAGAACGGCTCATGAGGTAAAATCAGAGAGCAAATAATACATAACAAGATGACCCCAAATGATGTCAGAAACAAGAGTAGAGCAAAAGAGCATAAATTAAAACCTAGTCATAAAAAATCCAGAAAGTAACAAGATTATATAGGGAACCTGGATTGATTCCTGTCTAAAGTTTGGGAAACTAAAATTAAGTTCACAAGGTGGTGGTAACATTAAATACATAATCTCAGGATGTCTTAGCTCGTGAAATTCATTCAATAGTATTTATTGAGCGCTTACTATGTGCAGAGCACTGTACTAAGCACTTGGAATGAACAAGTCGGCAACAGATAGAGACAGTCCCTGCCGTTTGACGGGCTTACAGTCTATTACCCAAAGACTCAGGGTTTAGGATGGCCCAGAGTACTGCAGCATGGCTTAGTGGAAAGAGCATGGGCTTTGGAGTCAGAGGTTCTAATCCAGATCTGCCATTTGTCAGTTGTGTGACTTTGGGCAAGTCATTTAACTTCTTTGTGCCTCAGTTACCCCATTGGTAAAATGAGGATTAAGACTATGAGCCCCACGTGGGACAATGTGATAACCTTGAATCTAACCCAGTGCTTAGAATAGTGCTTGGCACATGGTGTGCACTTAACAAATACCGTCATTATTATTACTGGAATAGGAAAGACCTTGAATTGAGGTGATTGGCCTGGAAAACCCAGATGAACAGGTCAACAGATCATCAGCTTCTACTCTGAGAACCTGCTATTCAAAGCTTGCTCTAGCCATTGGACAGGGGATCCTGGGTGGAGGGTGGAGCAGGGAATGGTGAGCCTGGGGAGCAAGAAGCAATCAATTAATCAATCAATGGTATTTATTGAGCACTTCCTATGTTCAAAGCATTTTACTAAGCGCTTTGAAGAGGTAAGAGGGAGCTGGAATTGTGCTGACCTGGCATGCTGAGTTTAGATGCAGGTCCTGCAGCCAGGCCTAGAGCAACCTCATCCCTGGGACCACTTATCATTCAGTGTGAAAACTTTCAAAATGTTTACACTGATTTATGTAGTGGAATGGGTTTATACCACTGGATATCAGGCCCTGTAGTAAGCACTTGAGAATGTACATAAAAAGTATGAGAGATAGTCTGTGCCCAGGAGGAGTTTACACTTCAGCTTAAACAACTGAAAATTGGAGCAAGGAGTGGAAGAACAGAATTTTATACTATTTTTGGCTGGAAACAAAAGAGAAAATGTTGCTGATTTCTAGGCCATGACAAAGGGAGCACTGTGAAAACTCAGCTCTAGACTGTGAGCAAGATTGGGCTGACTGTAACCTCTGGGGCATTCATCCATGATTCATGATGTCATTTTGGTGCATTGTCATGGCTCCTATATCTGCAAAAAGGAAGGCTTGCAAGGTGGGGGCATGTGATGAGTTGAAGGAATATGTTCTTGTCATTGACAGTCCCCTGCCCCAGTTTTGCTGTGGTTGAGGGAGGGCATCCCACCACTAGGTCAGCCTGGCTACCCAGTTTGTCTTCCTTCATATTGCCCTCATGTTGGAGAGGTGAGAAGGGGCTGGCATTTGTCTGTAACACAACAGTCTTCACCATCAGTTATGAACCTTATGGAATGATCGTACCCAAAAATCCATTTGTTGTTTCAACTTCAGAGAGGGATAGCCAATCAAACAACAACTGTCAAGGTCATATTTGTCAATCATTCTTTTTCAGCTCTACTAAGTAGCTTTAATTTTTTTTATTTTAAAATTGTTTTCAGGGCCTGCAAGTTGTGGGCATGATGCAGCTTTGTGTTTATAGGGGCTTCTCTGGCAGGTAATTAGCACTGCAGCCCAGTGGGGAGAGGCTCGAGCATGTCTACTCTTAGATTGTTAGGCAGCAGGGATTGGGGACTGGGAATGTACAGAGATGTCTCAGTCAGAGTGTCACAGGAGATTAATGCTCAGTGAGCCTTTCATTCATATTCTCACCTACACAGAAACATGCACACAAATCACCACCCAAGGGAAAGAAGAGGTGAGAAAAGCAGCTGATAAATGGTTCCTCAGTCCTGGTGTGCCAGAGATTGGCTTTACTGCTTTCTTGACTGTCAGAGGTCATGGCCACAGGTGAGTGGGACAAAGCCCTCTCTCTATATCAGTGCGTCTCAGAGCTGGGAGTCTGAAAAGGGAATATTCAGGATCTGGGGACTGGCTTTGGGGTGAGGTTGGAAATTGCTTGACACAAATAGCGGAAGTTAAACAGAGGACTGTGTCTGTAAATTATGAGATGGCTTGGAGGAGTCCAGGTGGACAGGGTTCCTGGGATGAAATGGGATTTTGTGTGTAGATGTACATGCTCCAATACTGCGCTCAATCAATTAATCAATCACACTGACAGAACACCTACTCTGTGCAGAGCACTGAATTTAAGACTTGGGAGGGCATAATTAATTAAGACACAATCCTTAGCCTAAGGAGTTTACAATCTAGTGGGGGAAATATATGCTGAAATTAAGTAAAAGTAGGATAAGCAACAGACAAGAACATAGAGGGTGAAGACTCAAGTGCGTAGGGGACTTGGAAGTGTTGAAAAGACGGTAGAGAGGGGAAAATGGAGAGATGAGAAATCAATCAGGGAAGATTAGCTAGAAGAGATGTGATTAAAAAGACAGATATTCATGTAAATAAATAAATAAATAAATAAATAAATAAATAAATAAATAAATAAATAAATAAAATATGGAAGCACCATGGTGTGAAAGCAGCATGATGTAGGGGACAGTACACAAGCCTGGGAGTCAGGACATCATCAGTTCTAATCCCAACTCTGCCACTTGTCTGTTGTGTGACCTTGGGCAAGTCACTTCAGTTTTCTGGGCCTCAGTTACCTCATCTGTAAATCGGGAGTTGAGACTGTGAGTCCTACATGGGACAGGGACTGTGTCCAACCCAATTTGCTTGTATCCATTCCAGCACTTGGTACAGTGCCTGGTACATAGTAGGTGCTTAATAAATACCATAGTTATTATTATTATTAAATGGAAGTTGTAAGGGGGGAGGGGGTTATTAAGAGAGGAAATCATGGTGAAGCAGAAGGAAGTGAGAAAAGAGGAAATGAAGGCTTAGTCAGGGAAGGCCTCCTGAAGAAGATGTGCCTTCAATAAGCCTTTGAAGGTGGGGAGAGTAATTGTCAGAAAAGGGAGAGGGTTTCAGGCCAGAATCAAAATGAGTGCAAGAGATTGGTGGTAAGATAGATGAGATTGAAGTACAGTGAGTAGGTTGGCATTAAAGGAGCAAAGTGTGCAAACTGAATTGTAGTAGAAGAGTAGCAAAGTGAAGTAGGATGGGGCAAGGTGATTGAGTGCTTTAAAGGTGATGGTAAGGAGTTTTTGTTTGATGCAGAGGTGGATGGTCAATTACAGGAGATTTTTGAAGAGTGGGGAAATATGGACTGAATGTTATTGTAGAAATATGATTGGGGCAGCAGAGTGAAGTTTAGACTGCAGTGGGGAGAGACAGGAGGCAGGGAGGTCAGCAAGGACACTGATAGAGTAATCAAGGATAAGTACTTGGAAGGATGTGATAGCAGTGTCGATGGAGAGGAAAGGACAGATTTTAGCTATGTTGTGAAGTTTGAACCGACAGGATTTAGTTATATATTGAATATAATAATAGTAATAATGATGATGGTATTTGTTAGGCACTTACTATGTGCCAAACACTGCTCCAAGCTCTAGGGTAGGTACAAGGTTGTCCCAGGTTGGGTTCACAGTCTTAATCCCCATTTTACAGATGAGGTAACTGAGGCACAGAGAAGTTAAGTGATTTGCCCAAGGTCACACAGTAGAAACGTGGCAGAGATGGGATTAGAACCCAAGTCATCTTACTCCCAAGCCCGTGCTTTTGCCCCTAGGTCATGCTGCTTCTATTATGTGTATTGATTGAGAGAGAATAGTGAGTGATAAGACCAAGGCTATGGATTTGTGAGACAGGAAGGATGGCGGTGCTGCCTATAGTGATGGGAAAGTCAGAGGGAGGATAGGACTTGGGTGGAAAGATAAGGAGTTCTTTTTCAGATATGCTAAGTTTGAGGTGAAGTCAGGACATCCAAGTAGAGATGTCTTGAAGGCAGGAAGGAAAAGCAGGACTGCAGAGAGGGAGAGAGATCAGGGCTGGAGATGTAAATTTGGAAATCAGCTGCATAGAGGTGACAGTTGAAGCCATGGGAGCAAATGAGTTCACCAAGGGAGTTGGTGTAGATGGAGATTAGAAGGGAACCCAGAACTGAACCTTGAGGGACACCTACGGTTAGGGGGTGTGAGACAGAGAAGGAGTCCAGGAAAGAGACTGAGAATGAGCAGCCAGAGCGATAGGAGGAGAACCAGAGGGGACAGTGTCAGTGAAGCCGAGGTTGGATAATGTTTCCAAGAGACGGGGTGATTGGCAGTGTTGAAGGCTGCTAAGAGGTCAAGGAGGATTAGGGTGGAGTAGAGGACCTTGGATTTGGCAAGAAGGTGACCTTTGAGAAGGCAGCTTCTGTGGAGTGAAGAGGATGAAGGGGCACAAGTATTTTGATATGGTCCAAAGGGATGGAGTCAGATGTGCAGGTGGTGGGGGTGTATTTTGAAAGGTGGAAGGCATAGGCAGTGCTGTTTGGATTGTTCCAGACTCTGAGCAAAGAGGACATCTTGGGAAAATAGGGTGAAAATGGTCTCAAACCTGAACTGAAAATCTGCATAAAACAACTTTTTTTTTTCTGAAATACATATATACATATATTTTTAGTAGAAAACAGTCTTTTCCCTTTAGTTCTTCCAAAGCAAAACCTTTCACTGCCCTAGGATTCCCTGATAGTCTTTCCAAAATAAAATTTAAGAGGCTTATGACACTGATCTCATCGCTGGGAAGAGGAGTCCAGATCATTACAGCATCTGTCAAACATCCATAGGCCCTTAAGCAGACAATGTACTGAGCAGAGAGACCTTGGCACAGCAGCCTCAGTGGCTCCTCTGCCATGGCTGAGTGCCCAGGGAGAGACATCACCCAGCCTCCCCACTGTAAGGGTAGCCCTGATAGGTCCCACAGAAGTGAGATAACAGAAAACCTTCAATAACTTGTACTTATTGAGGGTCCTCTGAGTGCAAACCATTGTGCTAAGCACTTGGAAGAGTACAACAGAAACGAGGGAGAGAGGCAGCAGGACAGCACACTTTCAAAACATTTAGAATGATCAGAAACCTGTGATTACTGGGTTCCAGAACAGTGAGGAACCTGAAAATGGGTAATGATCATCAGGTTGCATGATATTTGGTGTTGTCATTGCTTTTTATGTTGTTTTAGTTGCTTCTATTATTTTATTTTTTCTTATATGTTTCGTGCCAACTCCTCTCCCTACACTTATTCTTAAACTGAGGACTCTTTAAATAAATAGGGCTATATGTCAATTATCAACCTTGATTTTTGCTCTAGTATTTAGGGTAGTGCTCTGCACCCAGTAGCAACTTGGAGACACTATTGAATGATTGACAAGACAAATGAGGCATCCTGATACTATGTAGCCTCCATTGTCTGGTCTGACACTAATGCCCTCTGATCATCCTTGTGGAAATGAGATAAAAGGATAGTGATTTTGACAGAAACATTAAGAAATAAATGCAATTTTTTCATTCTTTTTGAGCACACTGTCAAGTTGGTGTGGCACAGGTATATGTTCTAAGACCTAATAAAAGCCAGTGTTCTCTCTCTCTTTTTCTCTCTCTTTCTTTTTCTCTCTACAGATTGGTCTGGTTCTGCTTGAGATTTTGTGTGAATGGATACAAGTGACATATCTTTTGGGATCGTGTTTCTGTTACAGATCAGTGCTGGGCTCTCAGTGAATGCATACCTCCTCCTGTTTTACACCCGCCTGGTCTCCACCAGCCACAAGCTCAGCACCTCAGACTTCATTAATGCCCAACTGACCTTATCCAACACCATGATCCTTCTCACTGGGGGAATACCAGATACCCTGTCAGCTTGGGGGTTGAGAAATCTCCTGGATGATATTGGGTGTAAAATCCTCATTTACTTTTACCGAGTGGCCCGGGGACTTTCTATCTGCACCACTTGCCTCCTGAGTGTCTTCCAGGCCATCACCATCAGCCCCGGTACTTTTTGGTGGGCCAGGATCAAAGCTAAGTTATCAACATGTGTCATCCATTCCTGCATTCTCTTCTGGATCTTCAATCTGATCATATATATTAGTGCACTGATGTATGTGACAGGCCCCCGGAACAGTACTAGTGTTAAGATCACAATGGACCTTAAATATTGCACAGTTGTCCCCGTCAGTACAGAAACCACCCTGATAAAAGCTGTTGGATTGTCTGCCTGGGATCTGCTATTTGTGGGGCTCATGAGTGGGGCTAGCAGTTATCTGGTGTTTGTCCTGTGCCGACACCACAAACGAGTCCAGCATCTTCATGGACCGAGTCAGTTCCCCAAGACAATGCCTGAGGTCAGAGCAGGCAAGAGGGTCATTGCTCTGGTGATTCTCTATCTTGTCCTTTATGGGCGGCAGTCAATCATGTTCAGTGTTTTACTAAGCAAGAGGGAAAATTCTTCTCAGCTGGTGAATAGTCATGTGGTGTTTTCACTCACCTTCTCAGTTCTTAGTCCTTTCTTGATCATTCATAGTGACAGGAGAATGAGACCATTTTGGAAAAGGGAAGCTTCTATTCCCAACACAAATCCCTCATAGAGTTCTAGGGAAGCTCTCTCCCTCAGTTCCCCCTGGAAGACCGGTGTGAGAGTAACAGATATTCTCAGGCCTGGGACTGTTGCATATGATCAAAGGTTCGCTTTACCTAGGGCTAGGTCTTCCCTGACACTGGGAGTGACAGTGCAGCTACTGCTCCTCAGTGATCCACTCTCTTCTCAGGGCATCCACTGAAAAGGCTTAGCTCTGGATTTAAACTTCTAGTCTAAGATCCAGCCCCTTTGGTGGAAATTGCCATATTTATCAGGTGAAAGGCTCTCTGGGAAACAAGGTGAAGCAATGTGGTCTAATGGAAAGAACAGAGACCTGGGAGTCAGAGGACCTGGGTTCTACTACCAGATCTGCCACTTCTGTGGTGTGTGACCTTGGACAAGTCACGTAACTTCTCTGTGCCTCATTTCTCCTGTTCCCTCTCCTAATTAGACTGTGAACCCCATACAGGACAGGGACAATATCCAATCGAATTCACTTGTACCTACCCCAGTGCTTAGAGCTGTGTTTGACACCAAGTAAGTGCTTAACGAATACCATAAAGGAAACAAAAGTAAGGATCTATGGTGGGGCAAGGTGGGGGATGAAGGTTGGGGCCCACTAGACCAAATGGGAAGGGATAGGGGTGAGGTCTGTATCCCTGAAACCCGTGCATTCTTAGAGCCTGGACAGGAACATCACTTTCTGAACAACTTCAGGTGGAGCATTGTGCTGTCCTATAACAGTCAGTCAGTCAATCATATTTTTTGAGCACTTACTGTTCATTCATTCTTTTAATCATATTTATTGAGTGCTTACTGTGTGCAGAGCTGGGGAGAGTACAATATAGCAATACACAGACAATCCCTGCCCACAACAAGCTTACAGTCTAGAGGGGAAGACAGACATTAATATAGATAAATAAATTACAGGTACGTATATAAGTACTGTGGGGCTGGGCAGGGGGATGAATAAAGGGAATAATTCAGGATGACACAGAAGAAGGTGGGAGCAGAGGAAAGGAGGGCATTATTAAGGATGGCCTCTTGGAGCAGATGTGCCTTCAATAACGCTTTGAATAAGAGGAGCATTATTGTCTGTCAGATTTGAGGAGGGAAGGTGTTCCAGGCCAAAAGCAGGACTTGGGTGAGTTCAAGCAGTGAGACAGATGAACTCAAGGTTCAGTGAGAAGGTTAGCATTATTGGAGTGAAGTGTGCATGCTGGATTTTAGTAAGAGAGTAGTGAGATGAGGTGGGGGGGGGGGGGGGGGGCAAGGTGACTGAGTGCAAGGTGATTGAGTGCTTTAAAACCAATGCTAAGGAGTTTTTTTTTGATGTGGAGAAGGTTAGGTAAGCACTGGAGTTTCTTGAGGAGTGAGGAAATAACCTAGTACCTCTAAACAAGATAAATTTAGTGTATCAACACAGGATGGAGTCCCTAGATAGCAACCATGTAAGCCATACCCTCACCCTGCCTCCTTCCTGCTCTCCATCTTCTCCCATCATTCCATCTCAGCCACTCCTTTAAAATTTCTTATTCTTACCTCTCCTTTATGGCTCTTTAGAATTTTTTTCCTTTTTTCTAACAGATCTGATACATGCCATCCCCACCTCTATGCCCCTTCTTCATCTTGAATAGAATGGGAAGAGGAGAAGGCATCAGTGGTCCCCTTCCACCCATTCAGATCTCCTCCCCAGCCTGACCTGTGGAGAATGCATTGAGAAAGGACAGCTGTAGTAAGGGGGCAGGAGAGAACTTGTTATCACCATTGAGGATCAACAACGTGGGATGACATAACAAATTTACTTTGTGTAGAACTAAAAGTCATTGGCCTGATGTCAAGATTATGGAATTAAGAGCAAAAAGACACAAGTTCTAGTTTGGGCTTTGCAACAGTTGGCTCTCAACCTGTCAAATAACCTTTCCAGGTCTCAAATTTGGCATCTACGAAATGATGGGGAGATAACTGCTCTCCCTCTCTCTTAGACTGTGAGGCCTGTATGGACAAAGACTGGTTCAAATCTAATTATCTTAAATCTACCCCAGTGCTTAGTACATAGTAAGCAATAAATAAATACCCTCATTGTTGCTGTTTTTATTAGTAGTAGTAGTATTACTATCCTCACACTGTTATGAACCTCACTGTATTAGGCACTTGGGAACATTTGACAGAGAAAATGACATGATCTTTTAATAAATTATGCAATTGCTAAGTGTAAATTAAGGAAAAGAGTGTGATCATAGAAAATGTGGTAAAAACAAAATTAAGCAATTAAATAAATATGTTAAAAAAGATGACCATGGGGCATTTGTTAAATGCCTTCTGTGCACCAACCACAGGGATAGATGCAAGAAAATCAAGTTGGACACAGTACCTATCCCACATGAGGCTTGCAATCCAAGAGAACGTTGGGGGAAACAGGTATTTAATAATAATAATAGTGATGATGATGTCATTTGTTAAGCATTTACTATGTGTCAAGCACTGTTCTAAGTGCTGAGGGAGATATGGGTTATCAGGTTGTCCTAGGTGGGGCTCACAGTCTTCATCCCCAGTTTACAGATGAGGTAACTGAGTCACAGAGAATTTAAGTGACTTGTCCAAAGTTACACAGATGAAAAGTGGCAGAGATGGGATTAGAACCCACAACCGCTGACTCCCAAGCCTGTGTTCTTTCCATTAAGCCACATTCTTTTTTAATCCCCACTCTACACTTAAAGAAACTGATCTATAGAGAAGTTAAGTGACTTGCCCAAGGTCACCCAAGAGACAAGTGGCTGAGCCAGGATCAGAACCCTGGTCATCTGACTCAGCTGTCTTTCAACACATTGCCTAAGTGACCCTCTTCATGTGCTCTCCAGGAACCCTGGAATGAACAGGAATCCTCACTGGTCACAGCAATAAGATGTCTCAGATCCATTTTCTGCCCTGAGTTGTTCGCATTACTTATGAGTGAAACAACCAGAAACATCATCATCACCATCACCTTCATCATGCATCTGGGATAATGGTCTAGGAAAGGGATAAGCCAGATTTAGTTTATTTAGATGGAGAAATTAGAATTACAATGGGACTGATTGAATGGTTTTCTCCTGTTTGTGCTTTCACTGAAAATTCCTGATGATCTCTCCAATAAGTTCATTTGTAAGACTGAAGCTATCAGGCATGAATTTCCCAAAGTCAGCAGCACCAAAACCCGCTACTCCTACTTTTTCATTTTCTTCTTGTTCCCGAGGTATGTCCCAAGAGGATTAACCCATCTGCTCCATAAATCCACCTTCTCCACCTACACCTCTAGCCCTATTCCCTCTCATCGCCTACTCTCCTCCCTGTCCCCACTGCTAGCTTCAACTTCTTACTCACCCAGGCCCCTTCCCCTCTGCCTTCAAATAAGTACAAGTCACCCAGATTAAAAAAAGAAAAAACACTTATTCAGCCCAAAAGTCCCATCCAAATCTCACCCCCATCTCTCTGCTCTTACTTCTATCCAAACTCCTCTAAAGGGCCTTATATACCTATTGCCTTATTTCCACTCCACCAACTCTTCTCGGGCTGCTGCAGTCTGGATTTTGACCCTCACTTCACCTATGACTTCTCTCACGTCCGTCACCAAAGACCACTTGATATTCCGTCCGGATTCTTTTCCATCTCCCTCCAACTTCCTCCTCCTCAAAAGGGAAACAGCATGACCTAGTAGAAAGAGCACTAGCCTGGGAGTCAGAGGGCCTGGGTTCTAATCCCGGCTCTGCCGCTTGCCTGCTGTGTGACCTTGGTCAAGTCATTTAAATTCTCTGTGCCTCAGCTACTCATTTGTAAAATGGGAATTAAGACTGTGAGCCCCACAAGGGACAAGGACTGCATCCAACCTGCTTAACTTGTATCTATCCCAGCACATAATACAGTATCTGGCACATGGTAAGTGCTTAATAAATACTATAAAGCAACAAAAATACTATTAGGATTTGGTTTTGCTAACACTGTAATCATTTGATTCTCCTCCTACCTCTCTGACTTATTCCTCTTGGTTTTGTTCTATGTCTCCTCCTCTGTTTCCCATTCTCTTCCTATGGATGTCCCCAAAACCCTGTTCTGGCTTTCTTCCTCTTCTGGCCATTCATCCACTTGGGAGTTTGGGAGCTCGTCTGCTCACATGGCTTCAACTACCATCTCTATACAGATGACTCCAAACTCTTCATCTCTAGCCCTAATCTCTCATCTGAGCTGAAATTCTGCATCTCCTTTTACTTTCAAGATATCCCCCTAAAACAGATCTAAATAGGTCCCCCTAAGTCCACTCACTCCCCCCCAAACTTTTGTTAGTCTGAATAAATCAATCATTGATGTATATTTATCAAGTGTTTGCCATGTGCAGAGCACTGTAATAAGTGCTTAGATGAGTAGCCTAGCTCAGTGGCAAGAGCCCAGGCTTGGGAGTCAGAGGTCATGGGTTCGAATTCCGGCTCAGCCACTTGTCAGCTGTGTGACTGTGGGCAAGTCACTTCACTTCTCAGTGCCTCAGTTACCTCATCTGTAAAATGGGGATGAAGACTGCGAGCCTCACGTGGGACAACCTGATTACCCCGTATCTACCCCAGTGCTTACAACAGTGCTGTGCATATATTAAGTGCTTAACAAATACCAATGTTATCATTATTATTATTATTATTAGAGTTGGTAGGCATATTCCCTGCACATAGGAACTTACAGTTTAGAGCGGGGCTTATAGTTTCAATTGTACAAAAACTTACTACAGTCTAGAGCATACTAGAACTAGTGAACACTCCCCTAAGACACTAAAAAGTGTTCATGGTTTTACCCTTTATTGCCATACTAAAGGCCTTCTGCAGACCTTATTCCACCGCTGGGTTCACATTTTGACCCATGACTTACCTAGGTACTTCTCCGAGAGTGGCCCGACGTTTGCCAAGTCCTTTCCCACAACCTCAATCTGCCTCAGAGGGTTGGTGTGCTTTCTATGTTACCTCTTCTTGGCAGAATCATGAAGATTAGTTGTGCCCTGCATTCCATGGTGCAGTCACAGGTCTGCTCAAGTGGATGCTTTGCTGGTTCTGTGTTTGGAGTGTTTTTGTTGGTGGTCAAAGTCCTCCCTCTAACTTATCCCCATAAGCATTAACCCCTCCCACCCCAACATCCCCCCACTTGGTATTGTCTTATGCTGTTGAGTCATTTCCTACCCACAGGGACTCCAAAGAAACATCTCTTCCAGAACGTCCCACCTAATTTGCAATCGTTCTGTTAGTGCATCCATAGAATTTTCTTGATTGAAATCAAGAAGTGGTTTACCACTGCTATCTTCCACACAGTAAACTTGAGTCTCCACCCTGGACTCTCTCCCAGGCCACTGCTGCAGGAACAGGTGAGTTTTGATTTGTAGCAGATTGCTTTCCACTTGCTAGGCACTGCCCAAGCTAGGAATAGAATGGGTATGCCTCTGTTTCACTCTCCCTCCCATAGCTGAGACTGGTAGGGTAATGGAAACTCTACAGGTAATATCCTAGGAGGGGACTCCTCTTGGTATAGCTGTAGCTATAAAATTTGCCATATTGTTTTTGTTATCAACCAATCAAATTTATTGAGCACTTACTGTGTGCAGAGCATTGTACTAAGCACATGGGAGAGTACAATATAATAGAGTTGGCAGACATGTTCCTGGCTGACAGCAAACTTACGTTTTAGAGGGGGAGATAGACAGTAATATAAATAAATAAATTAAAATACGGATATGTATATATGTGCTATGGGGCTGAAGGAGGGGTGAGTAAAGGGCATAAATTCTAGAGGAGAGTGATTGTCTGTTGGATATGAAGTGGGAGGGAGTTCCATGTCAGAGGCAGGAAGTGGTGAGGTTTCAGTGTGAAACAGTTGAAATCAAGGTATAGTGAATAGGTTGGCATTAGGGGAGTGAAGTTTAAGGACTAGAATATGGTAGGAAATCAGGGAGGTAAGACAGAGGGGGCATGTGGGATGACTGCTTTAAATCCAATAATAAGGAATCTTCATGTTATAGTAAAGTTACATTTATCATATTATATTTATCAGGCTATATTAAGACAAGGAGCAGGTGGACCTTGGCAAGTGGGTTTTCTTAGGAATGCAAGTCTCCCAGTCAGGGAGTTTCAGCATTCACCCTTTCGATCCTCAAGAGCTTTAACCAACCTTGTCAGTAACACCACTATCCTCTTTGTCCCAAAATCCTACTACTTTAGTGTCACCCTTGACTGTTCGCTATTGCTCAACTCCCACATTCAATATCTAATGGCAAATCATGTGATCTCTCTGGCACCTCTCCCAGATTGGCCCGATCTTCTCAACCAGCTGCTTTGTTCAAGTTATCTTCATCCATCCATCCATCCATCCATCCATCCATCCATCCATCCATCCATCCATCCATCCATCCAACCATCCATCCATCCATTCAATAGTATTTATTGAGTGCTTACTATGTGCAGAGCACTGTACTAAGCACTTGGAATGTACAGTTCGGCAACAGATAGAGACAATCCCTGCCCATTGACGGACTTACAGACTAATCGGGGGAGACAGACAAAAACAATAGCAATAAATAGAATCAAGGGGATGTACATCTCATTAACAAAATAAATAGGGTAATAAAAATATAGACAAATGAGCCGAAAAGCACATTGATGAGGAGAGGGAAAGGGAGGGGGGAGGAGCAGAGGGAAGGGGGGGAGGGGACTTAGCTGAGGGGAGGTGAAGGTGGGTGCAGAGAGGGAGCAGAGGGAGCAGAGGGAAAAGGGGAAGCTCAGTCTGGGAAGGCCTCTTGGAGGAGGTGAGCTCTCAGTAGGGCTTTGAAGAGGGGAAGAGAGTTAGTTTGGCAGAGGTGAGGAGGGAGGGCATTCCAGGACAGTGGGAGGATGTGGGCCAGGGGTTGACGGCACAATAGGTGTGCACGGGGGACAGTGAGGAGGTGGGCGGCAGAGGGGTGGATCGTGCGGGGTGGGCAGTAGAAAGAGAGAAGGGAGGATGGGTAGGAGGGAGAGAGGTAGGAGGGGGCAAGGTGATGGAGAGCCTTGAAGCCTAGAGTGAGAAGTTTTTGTTTCGTGCGGAGGTTGATAGGCAAACACTGGAGGTTTTTAAGAAGGGGAGTGACATGCCCAGAGCGTTTCTGCAGGAAGATGAGCCGGACAGGGGAATGAAGAATAAACTGGAGTGGGGAGAGACAGGAGGAAGCAAGATCAGAGAGAAGGCTGACACAGTAATCCAGCCTGGATATTATCAGAACCTGTATCAGTAAAATACCCGTTTGGGTGGAGAGGAAAGGGTGCATCTTGGCGATATGATAAAGGTGAGACTGGCAGGTCTTGGTGACCGATTGGATGTGTGGGGTGAATGAAAGAGCTTAGTCAAGGATGACACCAAGGTTGAGGGGTTGAGAGACGGGAAGGATGGTCATACCATCCACAGTGATAGGGAAGTCAGGAAGAGGACAGGGCTTGGGAGGGGAGATAAGGAGCTCAGTTTTGGACATGTTGAGTTTTAGGTGGCGGGCGGACATCCAAGTGGAGATGTCCTAGAGGCAGGAGGAGATACAAGCCTGAAGGGAGGAGGGGAGAACAGGGGAGGAGATGTAGATTTGGGTGTCATCTGCATAGAGATGATAGTTGAAGCTGTGGGAGCAAATAAGTTCACCAAGGGAGTGGGTGCAGATGGAGAACAGAAGAGGGCCAAGAACTGACCCTTGAGGAACTCCTACAGTTAGAGGATGGGAGGGGAAGGAGGATCGTGTGAAGGAGACCAAGAATGAACGGCCAGAATGATAAGAGGCGGAGTCCTTGAAGCCAAGGTGAAATAAGGTGTGGAGGAGAAGGGGATGGTCTACAGTGTCAAAGGCAGCTGAGAGGTCAAAGAGGATTAGGATAGAGTAGGAGCCATTGGATTTGGCAAGAAGGAGGTCATGGGTGACCTTTGAGAGAGCAGTCTCGGTAGAGTGGAAGGGACGGAAGCCAGATTGGAGGGGGTCCAGGAGAGAATCGGAGTTAAGGAATTCTAGGCAGTGAGTGGAGACGACTTGTTCTAGGAGCTTGGAAAGGAAGCGTAGTAGGGAGATAGAGCGATAACTGGAAGGGGAAGTGGGGTCAAGAGAGGTTTTTTTTTAGGATGGGGGAGACATGGGCATGTTTGAAGGCAGAGGGGAAGAAGCTATTGGAGAGTGAGTGGTTAAAGATAGAAGTATCCGCTGTACAGTACTGTACAGCTGGCCGCTGTACCAAGTGCTTGGGAGTTGGTAGACATGTTCCTTGCCCACAAGTTTCTAGTCTAGAGGGGGAGATAGATTTGTCCTCTTTGTTTTTTGAAGTCAGTTATATGGCCTAGAGTCGATAATAACTATACTTGTGGTATTTAAGTGCTTACTATGTGCCAGGCACTGTACCTTAGTAGATACAAGCAAATCAGGTTGAACACAGTCCCTGAACCTCATGGGGCTCATGTCGTAATCTCCATTTTGCAGATGAGGGAACTGAGGCACAGTGAAGTGACTTGCCCAAGGTCCTACAGCACTCAAGAGGCAGAGCCAGAATTGGAACCCAGGTCTTTCTGACTGCCAGGCTCTATCTCGTAAGCCACACTGCTTCTGGTAAGCTCTGTGAGGGTGGGGATAATGTCTACTGAGCTGTGGTACTCTTCCCAAGTGCTCATTACTGGGTTCTAGCCTCAGAAGTTAGGCACTTCATAGGTATTATCGATGGACTATTATTAAGAGGCTTGGAGGTGAATAATATAGTAATTGTGGTATTTGTTAAGTGCTTCCTATGTGCTAAACACGGGGGTAGATGCAAAGTAATCAGGTGTAATGCAGTCCCTGTCCTACAGTGGGGTTTACGGTCTTAATCCTTATTTTGCAGATGGAGTGACTGAGACCTAAAGAGGTGAAGTGACTTCCCCAGGGTCACACAGCAGACATGTGGCAGACCCAGGATTAGAACCCGTATTCTCTGATTCCCAGGCGTGTGTTCTTTCCCCTAGACCACGAAGGCCCAGGGTGATACTATGTAGAGTGGAATATTGGAATTGAGTATTAGCTGGATAATATTAGTATTATCTTACCTCAGTATATGGAATACTGAAAGTAACCAAGGAAGAAACTTGAATTTTCCTTCCTCCCTTCCCCCTTTCTTCCCTTCCCCCTCCAACGCCTCTGACTTGGGGTTTCAAAGAAATGCAGGACTCCAGCCTTTCCGCCCAAATTTATTTTATTATGGTGTTCGTTTTATTTATTCATTTTATTTATGGTATTTGTAAATCACTTACTATATGCCAGGCTCCATACTAAGCGTTGGGGTAGATATTACCCTGTTTATTTTGTTAATGAAGTGTCCATCCCCTTGATTCTATTTATTATGATTATGTTGTCTTGTTTTTGTCCGTCTGTCTCTCCCGATTGGACTGTAAGCCCGTCACTGGGCAGGGATTATCTCTATCTGTTTCCGAATTGTACATTCCAAGAGTTTAGTACAGTGCTCTGCACAAAGTAAGCGCTCAATAAATACTATTGAATGAAAGTTAAGGACGGGAGGAGGGAAGGGGTGATGGTTTCTATAAAATGAGCAGGAATGTGGTCCTAAGGACAGGTGGAGGGTGTGGCACTTGCGAGGAGGGAGGAGATCTCCTCTGAGGATACTGCAAGGAAGGATGGGAAAGTAGGGGAGAGGGTTGGGGTGGGGCATAAGTGGGAGGGGTGACTTTGGGGAGCTCAGACCTGATTGTGTTAATTTTCGTGATGAGGGAAGTGGCCAGATCATTGGGGGTGAGGTATGGGGGAGGGGGAGGAACAGGGAGCGTGAGGAGAGAATTAAAATTCTGGAACAATTGGCGGGGGTGATGGGCATGGGCGTCAATGAGGGAAGAAACATAGTTTTGACTGGTGGAGGAGAGGACAGAGTTAAGGCAGAAAAGGATAAACTTTCAATGGATAAGGTCAGCTTGGTGCTTGGACCTTCGCCAGCAGCGCTCAGCAGGTCTAGCATAAGAGTGAAGAAGGTGGACAGAGGCAGAGGCCCAGGGCTGTGGATTAGTGGAGCGAGAGCGGCAGAGGGAAAGGGGGGTAAGTGAGTTGAGATGAGTAGAGAGGGTGGAATTGAGAGTGGTAACCTGATCAACGAGAGTGGGAAGAAAGGATAGGGAGGCAAGGTGGGGAGAGATGCTTTTGGAGAGACGGACGGGGTCAAGAGAGCGGAGGTCTCTGTGGGGGAATGATACAGATTTGCAGGGGGAGATAGTGTGAGAGAGGAGGCAGGTGAGAGGGTTATGGTCTTAGAGGGATTTCAGAGCTGGTGAGTGAGGAGACAATGCAGCGGTAGGAGATGACAAGATCGAGGGTGTGACCAAGTTGGTGAGTGGGCGAGGTGTGGTGGAGCAGGAGGTTGGCAGAGTCGAGGAGCAATAGCAGGCGGGCGGCAGAGGAGTCACCAGGTACATCCATGTGGATGTTGAAGTCTCTGAGGATCAGAGTGGGCAGAGAGAAGGAGAGAAGAAAGGTGAGAAAGGGGTCAAAGTGGTTGAAGAAGTCAGTGGCGGGACCAGGAGGGTGGTAGATGATGGCTACAAATATCTGGAGGGGGTGGTAGAGGCGAATGATATGGGCTTCAAAGGAGGAGAGGAGAGGGAAGGGGGGGAGGGATAGTGCGGAAGCGGCATTTGGGTGAGAGAAGGAAGCCAATGCCTCCTCCCTTTCCGGTGAGTCTGGGGGAGTGGGAGAAGGAGAGGCCTACGCTGGAGAGAGCAGCGGTGGAGACCGTGTGTTTAGGAGTGAGCCAGGTTTCCGTAAAGGTGAGGAGGAGGAGAGAGCAGGAACGGAAGAGGTCAAAGATGAAAGGTAGTTTACCTGTAATGGAGCGGGGATTCCAGAGGCCACACTTGAAAGTAGCTGTGGGTGCAGAGGGGGGAGGGGAGGGTTTGGATGGGAACGAGGCGACGGGGCCCTGGACAGGGAGAGGGGGAAGAGGGGTGGTGGTGGGACAGGAGGACTGGGATGGGGCGTGGGTGGGGAAGAGGGAAGGGGGGGAGGGTGGGAAGAGGGGGTTTGGTGGGGAGGAGCGTAGGGAAGGGGGGAAGAGGGGTGGCGCTGGTAAAGTGGGGTTCTAGGGCGGGGGAGGGGAGGAGAGGAGGGGCAGATGCGGGGGATGGAGGGGGTGGAAGGACATGTTGTCAGGTCCTCCTCTGTTGGTTTTACATCCTCCTTCAGCTTGTCTCCTCTCCAAGCTAGACTCCACACTGCTGCAGCATTCAGATTCCTAAAATATTGCTTGCCCACATCCCATCGCTTCTCCAGTCTTCCTTTGTCTCTACACATCAAACACAACCTCCTCCCAACTGCTTTCAAAGCAGTCCACCATTTGGCCTCACCTTACTTCTCTGCTCTCTTCTGTTATTCACCAACTTGCTTGTTTTCATTCTTTTCGAGCCGACTTACTAGGTGAACCTCTCTCTCAACTCTCCAACCTCTGTCGCTTCAACCTGAAGCTCCCTCCTCCATATTAGACAGACCTCAGCTCTCTCCATGTGCAAAGCCCTGTTAAATCCCACTGCCTCCAACAAGGTTTCCCCACTTAATTTCAAGCATCTTCAGCCAACTAGCACTTTTTACCCTCCTCCGCAGTCATGCATCTATTTGTACTCAATGATTTAGTTTTACTCCTCTAGTTGAAAATATTTTTAATGTTTACCTCACATCTAAGCTCCTCATAGGTAGAGGACATTCTACTTGTTTATTATGCAATCAATCAGTGGTATTCATTGAGCATTTACTGTGTGCAGTGCACTGTACTCAACACTTGGAAAGGTACAACATAGTAGGAAAAGATGATGTCTGCCCACAAGGAGTTTATAATATAGTAGGGAAGACAGAAAATGAAATAAATTACAGATGGGAGAAGCTATTAAGTATAAAGTTTTGTATGTAAATGTTGTGGGGCTGGGGTAGCACCAAACTGCTTAGGGGGTAGGTACTTAAGTGCATAAGTAATGCAGAAGGGAAGAAGAACAGGGTGGAGAGATGAGAGATTAGTTAGGGAAGGTTTCCTGGAGTAGATCTGATTGAAGTAGGGCTTTGAGAAACAGCACTGCCTCGTGGAAAGAGCACTTACATAGGAGTCAGAAGACATGAATTCTAATCCCATCTCTGCCACTTGCCTGTATGGCCTTGGGTAAGTTACTTAACATCTCTGGTCCCTAGTTACCTCATCTATAAAATATTGTTTCAATCCCTCCCACTCAAACTGTGAGCCCTTTGTGGAGCAGGGACTGTGTCCAAACTGATCATCGTGTATTTAGTCCAGTGATTAGTACAGTGCCTAGCACAAAGTAATCACTTAACAAATACTATAATTACTAACATTAGTTAAAGATGGGGAGGGAGAGAGAAAGGGCCAGTTAGAATGAACCAAGATGCGTTTAAGATAAGAATCCAGACTTCTTCATTTGGTCTCACACATAAATCCAGGGAATATTCTGAAGAGGGAAAAATCAGTTTGTCAAGGCCCAAAGGCCAGGGTCACCTAGGTTTTCTAATATACTAGTGCTAAGAGAGTATCATGCATGATACTCTCACCCAGAACTAATTAAAGCCTTCTATAACAGGTCCACACAAGAAAACTATCATGTCAGGCACCCAAACTTTCTAGTAGTGCCAAAGTCACATAAAGCTTAGCACATTGGGTCTACTGAAGAAAACAACTACCAGCCAGGTGCACCAACTTCCTGGTGGTGCCAGAGCTACTTAAAGCCTTCCAGATCTGGTCTATTTACAAGTAAATGATGCCCAACCAGGTGTCCCATTTTCTCAATGGTGCCATCACAGAGTGGGCATCCCATACTCTGGGTAGAGGAGAGTGTTAGACCAGCTAACAATAAACAAAAGCTAACCGAGGTCTTGTCCCACTACAAAAAGCTGTTCTTCAGGGCTGATTTACCCAGTATTTTTCCATTCGGGGGTAGTTGCTTGGCTCTGCCTTGTTTCCCCTCATCATCTCGGGGCTGTGGGAGATTACCAGTCTCTTAAATGACCACCAAGGTCAATAGTGCAGCCGGATACTACCCAGCTACATCTCATTGCCTTGAGGGAGACTCATGGGGTACCCAACGTTTCTGCTTTGAGCTAATGGTGGCTTTACTTCAAGCTTCCAGCCTCTTTCTGTTTTGGCAGTCCCACATTTTTCGTCACTGCGTCCTATGACTTAGAAGTGATGTTTGACTTCTTAAGGACCTGTGAGGGGAATGTGATTAACTTGGGAGCCAAGATTGGGGAATCTAGACTTCCCCCAAAATGACATTTTAGGTTCAGGTGGGGTCAAACATACCTTAGTATACTAATATTACTCTAATAGAAAGAGCAAGGGCCTGGGTCAGAGAACCTGTGTTATAATCCAGGTTTTACCACCTGCTTACTTTGTGTCCTTGGTTAGGTCACTCTATTTCTCTGTGCCTCAGTTGCTTCATTTGTAAAATGAGGATTTAATCTTCCTCCCTCTGACTTAGACTATGAGCCCTGTGTGAAACTGGGACTGTATCCAACCTGATTATCTTGTATCTACCCAGAACATAAAATAATGCTTGGTACATAGTAAGTGCTTTAACAAATACTATTTATTAAAACATTACATTATGTTGCATGGCTCAGAGTCATATGGGCCTGAATTGGGTGTCTGCTATCTTCAAGTATTGTCACTGGTCACCATAGAGAGGGAAAATAGTGAATCTCCTAATTCAGGGCTACCAGACATCTGAAGTTGCATGTGCCTCCTTTTGCAAGAGGTTGTGATTCAAATTTTGCAGATGTTTGGGTAAGAGAATGAATATGGGAAGTTGAGATACAAGACTTTGGGTCTGGGATATGCAAGGCTCCAGGTTATTACTGAGTATAAAATACTAGATTATAAATCAGATTGGAGGAGTAATCTCATTACTTTTAGAAAATGGGGAGAATGCAATCACAAAGGGGCAAAATGGAAAACAACAATTACCAAAAAGCAGACCTTTTCCTCTCCCTGATCTTTTTTGTGTCAAATCAAATGGCCTTAACTCTATTCTAATCTTCCCAGACCTATCAGCTTCCTTTGACATGGTCATCACACCCTTCTCCTGGAAGCGTTGTACAACCTCAGCTTCAATGACATTATCTTCTCTGGTTGTCCTCCTATCTCTCTGGTTCCATATTCTCAGTCTCTGTCTTGGGCTTCTCCTCTGCCTTCCACCTCCTAACTTTGAGGGTACCTCAAGGTACACTTCTGGGTCCCCTTCTGTGCTCCATCTATACCCACTCCCTTGGAGAACTCATTAGCTCACATTAGCTCACATTAGCTTCAACTATCATCTCTTTGCCAGTGATCCTCAGTTCTACATCTCCAGCCTAATCTCTCTCCTCCTCTACAGTCTTGCATTTCCTCCTGTCTTCCGGACATCTCTATTTGGATGTCCTACTATCACCTCAAACTTAACTTGTCCAAAACAGAATTCCTTATCTTTGCACCCAAACCCTGTCCTTCCCCTAGCTTTCCCATTGCTGTGGACAGCACAACCATCCTTCTTGTTACAAAAGACAGAAACCTTAGCATTATCATTGGCTCCTCTCTCTCACTCAAGCCACATATTCTATCACTAAATCCTGACCGTTCAACCTCCACAACACTGTTAAAATCCATCTTTTCCTCTCCATCTAAAATGATACTATGTTAATCCAAGCTATATTATCCTATCCCACCTTTATTATGTATCCTCCTCCTTTCTGACCTCCCTGCTTCCTGTCTCTCCCATTCCAGTTCATACTTCACTTTGCTTCTCAGGTAATATTTCTGCAAAAACGTTCAGCCCATGTTTCCCCCCACCTCAAGTCAGTCAATCAGTCAGTCAGTCAATTGTATTTATTGAGTGTTTACTGTGTGCAGAGCACTGTACTAAACCGTTGGGAGAGTAAAATATAACAGATACATTCCCAACATACAAGAAGTTTACAGTCTAGGGAGGGAGATAGAAATTAATAGAAATAAATAAAATTATAAATAAGTGCTGTGAGACTGGAAGAGGGGATGAACATAGGGAGCAAGTCTGGGTGACACAGAAGAGAGTGAGAAAGAGGAGAGGAGGACTTAGTCAGGGAAAACTTCTTGGAGGAGGTGTGACTTCAATATGTCTTTAAAAGGGGGAGAGTAATTGTCTGTTGGATATGAAGGGAGATGGTGTTCCAGGTCAGAGGCAGGATGAGGGCGAGAGGTTGGTGGAGAGATAGATGAGATGGAGGTACAGATAGGAGCGAAGTATGTAGGCTGTGTTGTAGTAGCAGAGCAGTGAGGTGAGGTAGGAGGGGGCAAGGTGAATGAGTGCTTTAAAGCCCAGGATAAGGAGTTCTGTTTGATTTGGAGGTGGATGGGCAGCTACTGGAGGTTCTTGAGGATTGGGGAAATGTGGTCTGAATGATTTTGAGGAAAAATTATCTGGGCAGCAGAGTGAAGTATGGACTTGAGTGGGAAGAGACAGAAAGCAGGGAGGTCAGCAAGGAGTCTGGTACAGTAATCAAGGCAGGATAGGTTAAGTGGTTGGACTAATGTGAAGGCAGCTTGGATGGAGAGGAAAGGGTAGATTTTATCGATGTTGTGAAGGTCAAGCCAACAGGATTTAATAATGGATTGAATATGTGGGTTGAATAAGAGAGTGGAGTCAAGGATGATGCCAAGGTTATGGATTCAAGAACCTCCAGTAGTAGCCCATCCACCTCTACATCATACAGAAACTCTTTACCATCAACTTTAAAACACTCAGTCACCTGGCATCTTCATTCAACTCATTCATTCACTCATTCAATTGTATTTATTGAGCAATTACTGTGTCAGAGCACTGTTCTAAGCACTTGGGAGAGTAAAATACAACACTAAATGGACACTTCCCTGCCCACAATGAGCTTACAGTCTATACGGGGGGCTGGAGACACTCATCAATACAAATAAATAAATTACAGATATGTACATAGGTGCTGTGGGGCTGTAAGAGGGGAAGAACAAAGAGATCAAGACGGGGCAACATGGAAGGGAGTGAGAGAAGAGGAAAGGAGGGGCTTAGTCTGGGAAGGGCTATTGGAGGAGTTGTGCTGTCAATAATACTTTGAAGTGGGGGAGAGTAATTGCCTGTTGGATTTGAGGAGGGAGGGCATTCCAGGACAGAGGCAGGACTTGGGCTAGGGATTGGTGAACAGAGAGATAAGATCGAGGCATCGTGAGAGGTTAGCATCAGAGGAGTGAGGAGTGAGGGCTGGGTTGTAGAAGGAGAGTAGCAAGGTGACGAAGTAGAGGGCTAGGTGACTGAGTGCTATAAAGTCAATGGTAAGGAATTTTTGTTTGTTGCAAAGGTGGATGGGCAATCACTGGAGTTTTTTGAGAAGTGGGGCGACATATCCTGAATATTTCTGTAGAAAAATGATCCGGGCCCAGCCCATGCCCTACTCCTCTAATACCGACCTACCCCCTGTACCCCAGCCTCATCTGTCTCTTGGCTATTTCTCAGTCATGTCCTGCCTCTGGCCTGGAACACCATCCCTCTTCATATCCAACAGATGATTACTCTTCCCCCACTTCAAAGCCTTATTGAAAGCACATCTCCTTCTTGATTAAGTCCTCTTTTCATTTTCTTAGACTCCCTTCTGCATCTCTGACTTGCTCCTTTCATTCATCCATCCCCTCTCCCAGCCAAACAGCACTTATTTCCAGAGACGTAGCATGACATAGTGATTAGAACACATGCCTGGGAGGAAAAAGGCATCTGTAAACTGTAAACTGAGGATTGAGACGGTGAGTCCCACATGGGACAGGGACTATGTCCAACTTGATTTGCCTGTGTCCACCCCAGTTCTTAACACAGTGTCTGGAATACAGTAAGTGCTTAAAAAATACTATTATTATTATATCCATAATTAATTTATTCATATTAATGTCTGTTTCCTCCTCTAGACTGTAAACTTGTGGACAGGGAATGTGTCTGTTATATTGGTATACTCTGTTCTCCCAAGTGCTTAGTATAGTGCTCTGCACATAGTAAGCACACATTAAATACGACTGCCTGACTCTCTGACTAACCTCCATTGGAGCCTAGCACACAAATGCTCATTTCAGGACATTAGACTGTGTTTCTAGGGAGTGAGTTTTATAAATAAAAGGGAAAGATCATGGAGGAAAGAGAGAGAAGAATGAAGCTGCTCTGGTAGAGATCCTGCTTCTTCTCTGTGACTATTTTCCATCTTCCTTCCATTAACCTCCTTTCTTTCTGTATTCCCCCTGACATGCTCCCCATTTTTCCTCTCCTCTCCACATTGCTTGACTCCTTCTCTCCTCACCTCCATTCCCATTCCCTTCATTACTTCCCCTATCTGCCTCCTCCTGACCCGTGTTGACAGATGAACAGGAGCAATTCATTCATTCATTCTTTCATTCATTCAATAGTCTTTATTGAGCGCTTATTATGTGCAAAGCACTATACTAAGCGGTTGGAATGTACAATTCGGCAACAGATAGAGACAATCCCTGTCCACTGATGGGCTTACAGTCTAATCAGAGGAGACAGACGGACAACAAGAAGACAACTTAATCACGATAAATAGAATCAAGGGGATGTGCACCTTATTAACAAAATAAACAGGATAATAAAAAAATATATATAAATGAACACAGTGCTTGGGGGGGGGGAAAGGAAGGGGGGGAGCAGAAGGAGCAGAGGGAAAAGGGGAAGCTCAATCTGGGAAGGCCTCTTGGAGGAGGTGAGCTCTCAGTAGGGCTTTGAAGAAGGGAAGAGAGTTAGTTTGGTGGAGGTGAGGAGGGAGGGCATTTCAAGACAGCAGTAGGAAATGGGACAGAGGTCGATGGCAGGATAGGCGTAAACAGGGGACTGTGAGGAGGTGAGTGGCAGAGGAGCGGAGCGTGCGGTGTGGGCAGTAGAAAGAGGAGAGGTAGGAGGGGGCAAGGTGATGTAGAGCCTTGAAGCCCAGAGTGAGAGGTTTTTGTTTCGTGTGGAGGTTGATAGGCAAACACTGGAGGTTTTTAAGGAGGGGGGTAACATGCCCAGAGAGTTTCTGCAGGAAGATGAGCCGGGCAGTGGAATGAAGAAAAGACTGGAGGGGGGAGAGACAGGAGGAAGCGAGATCAGGGAGAAGGCTGACACAATAATCCAGTCAGGATATTATGAGAGCTTGTACTAGTAAGATAGGCATTTGGGTGGAGAGGAAAGGGCACATCTTGGCGATGTTGTAACAGCTGGCAGGCATTGGTGACGGATTGGATGTGTGGGGTGAATGAGAGAGCTGAGTCAAGGTTGACACCAAGGTTGTGGCCTGAGAGACGGCAGGGAAGTCAGGAAGAGGACAGGGCTTGGGAGGGAAGATAAGGAGCTCAGTTTTGGACATGTTGAGTTTTAGCTGGTGGGAAGATATCCAGGTGGAGACGTCCTGGAGGCAGGAGGAGATACAAGCCTGAAGGGAGGAGGGGAGAACAAGGGAGGAGATGTAGATTTGGGTGTCATCTGCATAGAGATTATAGTTGAAGTCATGGGAGTGAATGAGTTCACCAAGGGAGTGGGTGCAGATGGAGAGCAGAAGAGGGCCAAGAACTGACCCTTGAGGAACCCCTATTGTTAGAGGATGGGAGGGGGAGGAGGAGCCTGCGAAGGAGATCAAGAATGAACGGCCAGAAAGATAAGAGGAGAACCAGGAGAGGACGGAGTCCTTGAAGCCGAGGTGAGAAAAGGTGTGGTGGAGAAGGGGATGGTCGACAGTGTCAAAGGCAGCTGAGAGGTCGAGGAGGATTAGAATAGAGTAGGAACCATTGGATTTGGCAAGAAGGAGGTCATCGGTGACCTTTGAGAGAGCAGTCTCGGTAGCGTGGAGGGGTCGGAAGCCAGATTGGAAGGGGTCCAGGAGAGAGTTGGAGTTGAGGAATTCAAGACAGCGAGTGTAGACAACTCATTCTAGGAGTTTGGAAAGGAAGGGTAGGAGAGAGATAGGGCGATAACTGGAAGGGGAAGTGGGGTCGAGAGAGTTTTTTTTAGGATGGAGGAGACATGGACATGTTTGAAGGCAGAGGGGAAGAAGCCATTGGAGACTGAGTGATTAAAGATAGACGTCAAGGACAGGAGGAGGGAAGGGGTGATGGTTTCTATAAAGTGAGCGGGAATGGGGTCCGAAGGACAGCTGGAAGGGGTGGCACTTGCGAGGAGGGAGGGGATCTCCTCTGAGGATACTGCAGGGAAGGATGGAAAAGTAGGGGAGACGGTTGGGGGTGGGGCAGAAGTGGGAGGGGTGACTGTGGGGAGCTCAGACCTGACTGTTAATTTTCGTGATGAGATAGGTGGCCAGATCGTTGGGGGGGAGGGATGGGGGAGGGGGGAGGAACAGGGGGCCTGTGGAGAGAATTAAAAGTCTGGATCCATTGGCAGAGGTGACACGCATGGACATCAATGAGGGAAGAAAAGTAGTTTTGCCTGGAGGAGGAGAGGACAGAGTTAAAGCAGGAAAGGATAAACTTGAAATGGATAGGGTTCGCTTGGTGCTTGGACCTTTGCCAGCAGCACTCAGCAGGTCTAGCATAAGAGCGAAGGAGGCGGAAAGAGGCAGAGACCCAGGGCTGTGGGTTAGTGGAGCGAGAGTGGCAGAGGGAAAGGGGGGCGAGTGAGTTGAGATGAGTAGAGAGGGTGGAGTTGAGAGCGATAACCTGATCATCGAGAGTGGGAAGAGAGGATAGGGAGGCAAGGTGGGGAGAGATGCTTTTGGAGAGACGGATGGGGTCAAGAGAGCGGAGGTTTCTGTGGGGGAGTAATACAGATTTGCAGGGCGAGAGAGTGTGAGAGAGGAGGTAGGTGAAAAGGTTATGTTCCAAGAGAGGGATTTCGGACTTGGTGAAGGAGGAGATAGTGCTGTGGTAGGAGATGATGAGATCGAGGGTGTGACCAAATTGGTGAGAGGGTGAGGTGTGGTGGAGCAGGAGGTTGGCAGAGTCGAGGAGTGATAACAGGTGGGCGGCAGAGGAGTCACCGGGTACATCCATGTGGACGTAGAAGTCTCCGAGGATCAGAGTGGGCAGAGAGAAGGCGAGGAGGAAGGTGAGAAAGGGGTGAAAGTGGTTGAAGAAATCGGAGGTCGGAACAGGAGGCCAGTAGATGATGGCTACAAGAATCTCGAGGGGGTGGTAGAGGCAAATGATATGGGCTTCACATGAGGGGAAGGAGAGGGAAGGGGGGACAGGGATAGTGCGGAAGCGGCATTTGGGTGCGAGAAGGAAGCCGACGCCTCCTCCTTTTCCGTTGAGTCTGGGGGAGTGGGAGAAGGAGAGGCCTACGCTGGAGAAAGCAGCAGAAGAGACCATGTGTTCAGGAGTGAGCCAGGTCTCTGTAAGGGCGAGGAGGAGGAGAGAGCGGGAAAGGAAAAGCTCAAAGATGAAAAGCAGTTTACCTTCAATGGAGCGGGGATTCCAAAGGCCACACTTGACAGTAGCTGTGGGTGCAGGGGAGGGAGCTGGAGAGAGCGGGGGGAGGGAAGGGTTTGGAGGGGAACGAGGTGGCAGGGCCCTGGACGGGGAGAGGGGGAAGAGAGGTGGCGGTGGGACAGGAGGCCTGGGATGGGGTGTGGGAGGGGAAGAGGGAAGGGGAGGGGGTGGGTGGAGGGGGTTTGATGTGGAGGAGCACATGGAGGGGCAGAAGACGGGTGGCGCTGGTAAAGTGGGGTTCTAGGACAGGGGAGGGGAGGAGCGGGGGAGGCAGAGGAGAGTGAGGGAAAGAGCTGGGCGATAGAGGGGAAGGGGAAGGTGAGGATTGGGAAGGGCAGATGGGAGGAGGGGTGGTGGAAGGACATGGTGAGGCCAGAGACGTAAGTGGCAACACTGAGAACAATTAATAATAACATGCGAAAGCGGTAATATAGTAACATGATACAATAAGATATTATTAATAAGTGGGTGATGATCAGGGTCGGTTGTTGACTTGACTTGCCTTCCTGGTTCTGATCAGTGGTTCATTCAACCCATATTCTGTCTTCAACAATAGCAAAGGATGTTTGGAAGCTCTGAGTGAGGATTTCTTTCTTTTCCATCCATCCTAATGAATCATACAACATACCCTCTCCATCCAAAACTTTTTAGTGGTTCCAGATCCAGATCTATACCCAGATTCAAGTAAAGGAAATGGCGAGCAATGTATAAGCCATCACCCTCTTTAGTTGTTCTTTTCTTTCTTTTTTTCTGTCCATATTCTTCCACTCTTAGTCCCAGGGAAGGGGGAGCTTCTAAGGAAGGGTTGTTTGTTGTTCTACACCTCCTGGTTAACATCACGTAGCATACATTTCTGTATGTTTATTACTCTGAACTCCATATCCAGAGTATTTAATAAGTTCTTATTATGTGATAAGCACCAAAATAGATTGGACACACTCCCTGTGCCACATGGGGCACAGTAGGAGGGAGAACCGGTACTTTATCCTCATTTTGCAGATGAGAAAATTGAGGCACATTACAATTTCCAGTTCCGTTCCTCTTTAGCTACTTGTTGATAGTCCCATATTCATCTGCTCTTGAAGAAAAAGAGGAAAAATCTGTCTTTACCCTTTGCTGTGTACTCTGGCAATACATCCGACTTGACCAGCGAACTCACAGCAATCACCATGCCTAGGCGCCTATGCCAATGCTGAAAACAAGAATCTCCTAAGCCAGAGAAGTGAAAATCACTTGAATGTTAAATTAGTAAAGTTCCGTTCTCCACTGCATCAAATTCTCTGCAGACACAGTTCCACCCTGTCTTTCTTAGTCCAGCCCTCCCCATTCTGGGAAGGGTTCCCTTTGCACTTTCTGACATACCTCCCTGATTTTCTCATGTCTCCTTCTATTTTTGAATCTATGATATTACGGTGGTGGTAAGTGCAGGAGGTGTGATTTCCTCTTCTTGTTTTTGTGTTGGTAGGGGAATTGGGAGAAGGGGTTTGGACAGAGTGGAAAATATCTGAGTTTGGTAGTGGTGGAATAGGGAGAACTGCCCTGCACCTCCAAATTCCACTCCGACTACTGCCATTCTTGGGTCAAGGCAGCAGGATGAGATCACTACAGGTAAGATCCTTCCTGCCCAGGGAGCAGGGACAATGAAACACAGAGACAGGAGCTTCTGCCATCCGGGTGGAAGAAGCAGAACCTGGAGGAGAGTGGTGGGCAGGACAGGGAACTCACCTAATTAGCTTGGAAAGTGAAGGGACTTGAGAATTTTTCTTCTGCTCTTTTCTCCTCACCACTCTGTCTTCTACTCTCTCCACATTTCACCCTATCCCTCTCTGTTCTCTGACTCTGTGGTGACAGGGGGATGAAACATTGGTAGCACGATCTGCAGGGGCCATAGGAAATTTGCTTGGAACCAAGTGGTAAATGGAATGAATTTAGAGTGGTAGAAGGGATGAAAGGGAAGAGGGTGTGAATCAGTGGGGAATGAGTTATGCAGGGCACAGATTTGACAAAAGTCATTGTAATAGAGATTCAAGATCCTATGGGCTGGCAAGAGATTATAAACCAATTGTCATGATGCTCAGGAAGCTGTGCTGGAAGGCAGAACTCTGAGGGAATCATTTTAATTGGTCCATCTCAGTGCCCAGGTATCATCCTGCAGCCTCTTTGGAATGATTTCCCTTGGCTTTACAGACTCATGCTGCAATTTGGAACAAGAAATGTAATTTGCTAGCCAAACCCCTCCCCCCAAAAAAACATAAAAACAAACAAATTTCAATAAATTCAGCTTAGAAGGAACAACTCTGCTATACTAAGTGGCAACAAAAGGTACATTTAGTCAATTTCCCCATCGTTGTTAGCTGACTATCAAATCAGACATTACTAGTATCCCTGAGCTCTGATGGAATCCCAGGCAGCTGTCAAGAGACCAAAGTGCAGTTCTTAGTCCTAGCCACTGGCTTCAAAAGCACTCTAAAGTTTGAATTTGGCCATAGAAGCCATCTTTAACCCCTTTTCCTCTTCTCAGCTCCACACTGCCCCGCTAGACTGAAAGCTCACTGTTAGCAGGAAATGTGCCTATCAACTCTGCTGTATTGTACCCTCCCAAGTGCTTTGTACAATGTTCTAAACACAGTAAGCACTCAGTAAATGTGATTGATTGATTTTTTTTTCTAAATTGGAATTTACTCATCCTCTGAAGATGTCAGTAGGTTCTTTGTTCCTGGACAGATGTTCATATTTTAACAGACAAAAGTTTTGATCTCTACACTGTGAACTCATCGCAGGCAAGGAGCATATCTACCAGTTCTGCTGTACTCTCCAAGTACAGTGCTCTGCACAAAGTAAGCATTCAATAAATATCATTAATTGATTCACTGATTGACTGATCTTTTGAAATCTGGCTCCTACATGAATTGCCCCTGGGTAGCTCCAGGTTCATTTATCAAGGCAATTCTGATCTCACTGAAATCCTATTCTTGGTATGTTTGTATAAAGAGTAATGCAATTTTAACTCACAAATGATTACACAACCATCAGCCAACCAGCCATTCAGCCACTAGGATGGATGGATCAATTGATGGATAAATGTCAAGGAGAGCTTCCCTTATACAATTTCTAGAAGCATCTGATTGCTGCTAGATGGCTCACAATCATGGGCTGGGTGGACCATTCACTGGCACAGTAATGTTGTTGCTATGCCCTTATATCCCTGCATTATTTTCCCCTCCCTGGATTGCTCTTATTCAGCTTAATTAGATCACATCCCTCACCTTCATCAAAGACCCTCCTAGTTTAATTTCTCCTCTATTCCTAGTATGCATTTACTCCGCCATCTCAGAAAGCATGGTTCATCTTATGTATTCATGAGTTTATTTCTTTTGTTTCTCAATTCACATGTATTTGATATTTTTACCTGTACTGATGTACTGTTAATCATCCTGTCATATCATAGGTGTTTGCCTTCTTCATCAGAATTTAAACACTTGGGAAGGAATGGCCCAAGTCTTATAGGCTAAATTCCCAAGTACCAACTCTAGTACTAATTTAACTTTTGATAGTTATGATGAGGTTGATGAAGATAGAAGAAAGAAAGAGATAGAATCAAGTAGTACTGTGTTAACCTTGGCAATAAAAAGGTTGTTGTGATGAAGAAGAGGAAGGCAGTATAGGGTCACTAACACCTGGAACATCCTGAGATCACCACTGGGACCTTTCTCAATGTAGAAGAATCATTCTCAGCGAGAGAGTCTTCCATCTATACCTCACTTGCTGCCTGGATCATTTTTCTACAAAACACATTCAGCTTGTATCCCCCCACTCCAAAACCTTCAGTGGTTGTACATCCACCTCATGAAATACAAACTCCTTACCACTGGCTTTAAGGCATTCAATCAGCTCTCTCCCTCCTACCTTACCACAGTGATCTTTTACTACAACCCAACCTTCACATTACAGTTCTCTAACCCCAACTTACTCTCTACCTCAAGCTTGTCTGTCCCTCCAACAACGCTTTGCCTGTGTTCTCCCTCTTCCTCCTCCTGTATATCTGATGGTCCACTGCTCTCCCCAATTCTCTGTTTTACTGTATTTTCCCAAACCCTTAGCTTGGAAAACTAAGAACACAGGAAGCTCTCGGTAAATACTATTGATGGATTGATTTACATGTGTTTTTTCCATGGTTAGCATCCCCTCCTCCAATGCTGCTGTAGTCTTGTAGACTGATCTGGGGAGAAAAAAGAATGTGTGGAGTGGGAACAACCTGCATATCCAGTTTCACCCTCCAGATTTTCTACCCCCTTGCTTACTGGAAGAATAATGACAAGATATCTAGGCATAATGGGGGCTGCAGCACAGAGAAATCTTTGTTTATGCTGCAGCACTGAGGAATTTTTGCTTATGCATGGGCTTGGGGATGAGAGCATATAATAATAGTAATTATAATAATTATAGTAATAGTAATATTTAAGGGCTTACTCTGTGCTAAACACTGTGCTAAGAAATGGAATAGATACAAGGTAATCAGGACAGTCACAGTCCCCATCTTATGCAGATCTCACAATTTAAGTGAATGGAGAACATATATTTAATCCCCATTTTACAGATGAGAAAACTGAGGCACAGATAAGTTAAGTGACTTGATCAAAGTCACACAGCACTCAAATGAGAGAGCCAGATTAGAATCCAGGTACTTTGACTTCCAGGCCATGGCTCTTTCCATTATTCATTCATTCATTCATTCATTCAATAGTATTTATTGAGCGCTTACTATGTGCAGAGCACTGTACTAAGCGCTTGGGATGAACAAGTCGGCAACAGATAGAGACAGTCCCTGCCGTTTGACGGGCTTACAGTCTAATCGGGGGAGACGGACAGACAAGAACAATGGCACTAAACAGCGTCAAGGGGAAGAACATCTCGTAAAAACAATGGCAACTAAATAGAATCAAGGCGATGTACAATTCATTAACAAAATAAATAGGGTAACGAAAATATATACAGTTGAGCGGACGAGTACAGTGCTGTGGGGATGGGAAGGGAGAGGTGGAGGAGCAGAGGGAAAAGGGGAAAATGAGGCTTTAGCTGCGGAGAGGTAAAGGGGGGATGGCAGAGGGAGTAGAGGGGGAAGAGGAGCTCAGTCTGGGAAGGCCTCTTGGAGGAGGTGATTTTTAAGTAAGGTTTTGAAGAGGGAAAGAGAATCAGTTTGGCGGAGGTGAGGAGGGAGGGCATTCCAGGACCGCGGGAGGACGTGACCCAGGGGTCGACGGCGGGATAGGCGAGACCGAGGGACGGCGAGGAGGTGGGCGGCAGAGGAGCGGAGCGTGCGGGGTGGGCGGTAGAAAGAGAGAAGGGAGGAGAGGTAGGAAGGGGCAAGGTGATGGAGAGCCTTGAAGCCTAGAGTGAGGAGTTTTTGTTTGGAGCGGAGGTCGATAGGCAACCACTGGAGTTGTTTAAGAAGGGGAGTAACATGCCCAGATCGTTTCTGCAGGAAGATGAGCCGGGCAGCGGAGTGAAGAATAGACCGGAGCGGGGCGAGAGAGGAGGAAGGGAGGTCAGAGAGAAGGCTGACACAGTAGTCTAGCCGGGATATAACGAGAGCCCGTAATAGTAAGGTAGCCGTTTGGGTGGAGAGGAAAGGGCGGATCTTGGCGATATTGTAGAGGTGAAACCGGCAGGTCTTGGTAACGGATAGGATGTGTGGGGTGAACGAGAGGGACGAGTCAAGGATGACACCGAGATTGCGGGCCTGCGGGACGGGAAGGATGGTCCCGCAGCATTAAGCATTGCTGCTTCTCTTTGTATTAAGTAAAGATTTGGATCCTCAAAGAGGTGAGCTGTGGATGGAGCCAAGGATGATTGGGTCCAGAAAGATATTACACTGATGCCACCATGGCTCTCCTGGATTGTCCCTGGAATGTTAATTGGCAGCAGACAATTTAGCAGATTACTGATCATCCCAGAAGGGAATTTGACTATTTCCAGAGATTTTCTAGTGGGAAAGTCAAAGTGGATTCATGTTCTAAACTCATTTATTTGCACATTTGTTAATCACCACCCAAGGAAAGGGAGAGATGAGTAAAGTGGCTGATAAATGCTGTCTCTACTTTGATCATTCTACAGAGTGTGACTGACTGTGAGCTCTCTTCCCAGCCAGCAGGAGCAATGGAGCGTGGTAAATTGGAAAATGCCATTTCTCTGCCAAAGAGATTTCAGGAGGACTAGAAGTTGCTGTTCTATAGGGAAGTATTCATTTTTGTCTGGAGTTCTGAGATGAACTTTCTAGATAGCTGCCCCCAGGAAAACCACCTCCCAGGTCTCTTATGTGTCCTTTTTTCCAGGACTTTCAGAACAAAGATCCTTCAAGATAAGGAAGCAATGTGATCTAATGAGAAGATAACAGAACTAGGTATCAGGAGATCTGAGTTCTAATCTTAACTCTGCCCCTTGCCTGCTGTATGACCCCAGGCAAGTCACAACTTCTCTATGCTTCAGTTACCTCCAATATAAAATGAGGATTAAATACCTGTTCTGTCTCCTCCTTATACTGTGAATCCTATGTGGGACAAGATCTGTGTTAGATCTGATTATACAGCACCTACCTTTACTATTATAACTATTATTATCATTATCAGTTGATAAGATCATCTTCTGTCTGGGATTTCTGAAAATAATCAATTTTAACCTGGAGATGAGAAAAGAATATGTTTCCATATGAATTTCTCTATACCCCAAGAGCGATTGGTTAAAAGGGTTGGAGCAGAGAGAGGTGCTTTGCCAGAACACTTCTATGTTGGGAAAAGACTGTTGGGACCTTTAACTCTCTCCTTAGGCCCCCTGTTCCTCCCCCTCCCCCATCTCTCACCCCTAATGATCTGGCCACCTATTTCCTCACGAAAATCAACACGATCAGGTCTGAGCTCCCCAAAGTCACCCCTCCGCCTCTCCCCTCCCCCCAACAACCCCCTCCCCTACTTTCCCATCCTTCCCTGCAGTATCCTCAGAGGAGATCTCCTCCCTCCTCGCAAGTGCCACCCCCTCCACCTGCGCCTCGGACCCCATTCCCTCTCACCTTCTTAAAACCATCGCCCCTGCCCTCCTCCCTTCCTTAACTTCTATTTTTAACCACTCAATCTCCAAGGGCTCCTTCCCCTCTGCCTTCAAACATGCCCACGTCTCCCCCATCCTAAAAAAACCCGCTCTTGACCCCACTTCCCCCTCCAGTTATCGTCCTATCTCCCTACTACCCTTCCTTTCCAAAATCTTAGAACGAGTCGTCTACAATCGATGCCTAGAATTCCTTAACTCCCATTCTCTCCTAGACCCCCTCCAATCTGGCTTCCGTCCCCTCCACTCTACCGAGACTGCTCTCTCTAAGGTCACCCATGACCTCCTTCTTGCCAAATCCAATGGCTCCTACTCCATTCTGATCCTCCTTGACCTCTCTGCTGCCTTTGACACTGTCGACCATCCCCTCCTCCTCCATACCTTATCTCACCTTGGCTTCACGGACTCTGTCCTCTCCTGGTTCTCCTCTTACCTCTCTGGCCGATCATTCTCGGTCTCCTACGCTGGAGCCTCCTCCCCCTCCCATCCTTTAACTGTTGGAGTTCCTCAAGGGTCAGTTCTTGGCCCTCTTCTGTTCTCCATTTACACTCACTCCCTCGGTGAACTCATCCGCTCTCACGGCTTTGACTACCATCTCTACGCTGATGACACTCAGATCTACATCTCCGCCCCTGTCCTCTCCCCCTCCCTTCAGGCTCGCATCTCCTCCTGCCTCCGGGACGTCTCCACCTGGATGTCGGCCCGCCACCTAAAACTCAACATGAGCAAGACTGAGCTCCTCATCTTCCCTCCCAAGCCCGGTCCGCTCCCAGACTTCTCCGTCACCGTGGATGGCACGACCATCCTTCCTGTCCCGCAGGCCCGCAATCTCGGTGTCATCCTTGACTCGTCCCTCTCGTTCACCCCACACATCCTATCCGTTACCAAGACCTGCCGGTTTCACCTCTACAATATCGCCAAGATCCGCCCTTTCCTCTCCACCCAAACGGCTACCTTACTATTACGGGCTCTCGTTATATCCCGGCTAGACTACTGTGTCAGCCTTCTCTCTGACCTCCCTTCCTCCTCTCTCGCCCCGCTCCGGTCTATTCTTCACTCCGCTGCCCGGCTCATCTTCCTGCAGAAACCATCTGGGCATGTCACTCCCCTTCTTAAACAACTCCAGTGGTTGCCTATCGACCTCCGCTCCAAACAAAAACTCCTCACTCTAGGCTTCAAGGCTCTCCATCACCTTGCCCCTTCCTACCTCTCCTCCCTTCTCTCTTTCTACCGCCCACCCCGCACGCTCCGCTCCTCTGCCGCCCACCTCCTCGCCGTCCCTCGGTCTCGCCTATCCCGCCGTCGACCCCTGGGTCACGTCCTCCCGCGGTCCTGGAACGCCCTCCCTCCTCACCTCCGCCAAACTGATTCTCTTTCCCTCTTCAAAACCTTACTTAAAAATCACCTCCTCCAAGAGGCCTTCCCAGACTGAGCTCCTCTTCCCCCTCCACTCCCTCTGCCATCCCCCCTTTACCTCTCCGCAGCTAAAGCCTCATTTCCCCTTTTCCCTCTGCTCCTCCACCTCTCCCTTCCCATCCCCACAGCACTGTACTCGTCCGCTCAACTGTATATATTTTCGTTACCCTATTTATTTTGTTAATGAATTGTACATCGCCTTGATTCTATTTAGTTGCCATTGTTTTTACGAGATGTTCTTCCCCTTGACGCTGTTTAGTGCCACTGTTCTTGTCTGTCCGTCTCCCCCGATTAGACTGTAAGCCCGTCAAATGGCAGGGATTGTCTCTATCTGTTGCCGACTTGTTCATCCCAAGCGCTTAGTACAGTGCTCTGCACATAGTAAGCGCTCAATAAATACTATTGAATGAATGAATGAAAAGACTGGAATATCAGCCAATCAATGGCATGTATTGAGTGCTTACTGCATGCAGAGAATGATACTGAGTGTTTGGGAAAGTACAGTACAGTAGAATTGGTAGATATGTTCCTTGCCAACAAGGAACTTCAAGTCAAGAGGGGTAGCAGGCATTAGAATAAATTACAGATAAGGGAAATATCAGGGTACAAGGATATGCGCATAAGTCCTGTGGAACTGGGGTTGAGGTGAATTTCAAATGCTCAACGGGGTACAGATCTAAGTGCACAGGTGATGAAGAAAGTAGGGTGCAGAGTGTAAATGAGGGCTTAATCATGAAAGTAATATTGGAGGTTGTGGATTTTAACAGAGTTTTGTAGGTTGGGAGAGTGATGGTCTGTGGGATATGAAGGTGGGGAATGTTACAGACCAGAAAGAGGATGTAGACAAGGAGTCACTGGCAATATAGGTGAGATAGAGGTACAGAGAGAAGGTTGGTGAGCAGATTGGGTTGCAGTAAGAGATCACTGAGGTAAGGAACAGTTGAAGAGTAGATTGAGAGCCTTAAAGCCAAAGGTAAAGAGTTTCTGTTTGATGTCAAAGTTGATCAACAACTACTGGAAGCTATTGAGGGGTGAGGAGACTGAACTTTTTTTTATGACAAATGATCCAGGCAACACAGTGAAGTTAAGACACAAGTGGGGAGAGCCAGGAGGTAGGGAGGTCAGTGAGGAGGCTGTCAATACGTGATGTGATAAGTGCTTGGATCAGCATTGTAGCCATATGAATAGAGAGGAAAGGTCAGATTCTAGAGATAATGCGAAGGCAGAACTGACAGTATTTGTTGACAGATTGAATATGTGGGTTCAATGAAAGAGATGAATAAAGGATAATGGCAAAGTTACATGTTAAATTTCAGGAGTTGGTAGGAAATACAAGTAGAGATATCCTGAAGGCAGGAGGAAATAGAGGACTACAGAGAAGGAGAGAGGTCAGGACTGGAGAGGTGGATTTGGGTAGATTTAGTGGGTGTAAATGGAGTATAGAAGGGGATATAGACTTTGAACTCCTTCTTCAAACTCTTCACTTCTTCACTTGTCCCTAGTGCCCTGGCTACCTACTTCATTAAGATAATTGACACTATCAGGCATGATCTCCCTAAAATCTCCCCTGTCCCTCTCCACTCTCTCCCCACTGCGGTACCTTCTTCAACTCTCCCATCTTTTCAAACAGTATCTCCAAAGGAGATTTCCAGTCTTCTCTGAAAATCCACCTCCTCCACCTGCAAATCTGACCCCATTCCTTCACACCTTATCAAAACACTTGCCCCTCCCTTCCTCCCTCCCTGACTGCCTTCTTCAACAATTCTCTCTCCACTGGCTTCTTCCCCACTGCTTTCAAACATGCCCATACCTCCCCTATCCTAAAAAAACCCTCCCTTGACCCCATGGCTCCCTCCACTTATCACCCCATCTCCCTCCTACCATTTCTCTCTGAATGAGTTGTCTACACCCACTGACTCAAGTTCCTCTCCTCCAATTCTCTTTTTGACCCTATTCCAATCTGGCTTTCTTCCCCTTCACTCCACAGAAACTGCCCTCTTCGAAGTCACCAATGATCTGATCTCCTTGTCAAATCCAACGGTCTCTACTCTATCTTAATCCTTCTCAACCTCTCAGCTTCACTGTTGACCATTCCCTTCTCCTGGAAATATTATCTAACCTCAGCTTCACTGACAATGTCCTCTCCTGGTTCTCCTCCTTTCTCTCTGGCTTCTCATTCTCAGGCTCTTTTGTGGCCTCCTTCTCTGCCTCCCAATTCCCCAACTGTGGGAGTCCCTCAAGGTTCAGTTCTAGATCCCCTGTTGGGTAGGAAGAGGGGTAGAGCAGAGGGTGGGAGTTGGGGCAATAGGGTGGGGAAGAGGAGCAAAGGAAAAGGGGGCTCAGTCTGGGAAGGCCTCCTGGAGGAGGTGAGCTTTCAGTAGGACTTTGAAGGGGGGAAGTGAGCTAGTTTGGCACATATATTGAATATGGAGGCTGAATGAGAGAGAGGAGTCAAGGATAACACCACGAATCAACCATCTTACCAGCAGCAGAAAGAGAGACTTCCAGGGAATGGGATCTATAGGCATCCAAACCCTCCATTTGGTGCAGGCCTGAATCACTGCAGATTTAAACAACCCAAAATCCTCTGCCAGCTGGCCTGGAGGAGGATTGGGATTTCTACTGGCCCATAAAATATTGGTTGGAAGAATGGGCAGCTCCTCAGGTAAATCAAATCAAATTTGGCTAGGGAAGCTTTTTACAACATGAATCCCTTGGTAGTCCAGGACTGAATTCCTTCAGAGTCAGTAAGTGTACATGCTCCCTTTCAATGTTTCTGGGAAATTTGGAGCCCCAAGGCCAGGCAATGGAATCTGGTGCTGCAGCTGGAGAGTGAACTGGAGTCCCATGGAGATACTAGGGCCAGTGGACCTGCTTTGTTTAAGTGACCTGAGAGAAAGTCTAATTTAATGTGTGTTGATCCCCTTTTGGCCATTTTATCAAAGCACCTAACACCCTAATAAAGGCTCTGTCTTTTCACGTTTATTCTAATCAACCATGATAAAGGACCTGGGGGAAGGAGGAGGGGAAAAACTCTGAGAAACTGTATAAGTAGCTGGGCCTGATTTAGAGCTGGTTAAAGCTGCAGAGTGCCAAAGGGAATTTTTTTTTTAATTTGACGGTAAAACTTTGGGCTTATTATCCAGACTGGAACATCCATGCCAAATAGCAATCAATTGCTGTAATAAGAGGAGAATGAATGTGCATATATCTAGAATTCTACTGATGTCTGTTTACTTGTTTTAATAATAATAATGTTGGTATTTGTTAAGCACTTACTATGTGCAGAACACTGTTCTAAGCACTGGGGTAGATACAGGGTAATCAGGTTGTCCCATGTGAGGCTCACAGTTAATCCCCATTTTACAGATGAGGTAACTGAGGTACAGAGAAGTTAAGTGACTTGCCCACAGTCACACAGCTGACAAGTGGCAGAGCCGGGAGTCGAGCCCATGACCTCTGACTCCGAAGCCCAGGCTCTTTCCACTGAGCCACGCTGCTTCCCTAGCCTGTCTCTCCCCTTCTAGACTGTAAGCCCGGTGTGGGCAGGGATTGTCTATCTTTATTACTGAATTGTACTTTCCAAGTGCTTAATACAGTGCTCTGCCCACAGTAAGCACTCAATAAATACGAATGAATGAATGAATGAAAAAATTAAATAATTAGAAATAAAATGATATAAAATAAAATTTAATACCTAATCATCCAGTTTGTGCAACTCTTAGTCATCCACAGGGACATTAATTAAACCCTATGAAAAATATCAACATTAGAAAAGTAATTGGTATAAAGGGATTAAGAATGAATAAGATGATTTCAAATGAAAAATAAAGTTGAATACCTTCATGTCCAGTATAACATTTGAGCCATTTCCAGTGACTCCCATTAAAATGTCAGTATAAGAAAATCAGTTACTGTAATGAAAGGAGTCTGAATAATGAAAATGATAAAAAACAAAAGAGTCCTAATATTTCATTTGAAAAAAACTGGCACAAGAAGAACCCAGCTGATTAATATTTTCAAGTGAAAAATAGAAGATGATGGATTGCTAATTTCACACTTCCTGTAGAAAAGGTGATACTTCAGTACCCATGAAATTTCAAGAGTTGGCTATAGATATAGTTGATTATCCATTCTTATTCAAATTAAAGGTGAAATGGGTATAACAAAAACATAATAATGTCACTTTATTTTCACAGTAAATTATTTAATATTATAAAATGAAAATATGTTAAAATATTGAAAGAGGATTAGCCATGTATTCTTACACTGAAAATGCATCTACAATCTACTCTGACTTTTAAAAGCTCATTTAAATTATATTTGCCCTTTTTCAAGACTTGGTTGATTGATTGATTAATCAGACCTGCAGCCACCTAAATGCCCTCTGATGCAACAAGAGAGCCCATGAAAAAGAGACTTTTCATCCATAGGCAAATCCTGTTCAGGACTTCGACAATATGCTTTTCAATTGAAAGGGAGTCATTTTGTTTGAAATACAAATAGTTGTAGGGTACCTCTTTGAATTTAGTGAAGGTGTAGGATTGCCCCATAATCTGGTTATCTCCGGATTCCTTAAAAGGAGGGTTATAACTTTTTTCCGAGAGCCTGAGGCAAACAGGGTTAAAACTTCATTCATTCATTCAATCAATCATATTGATTGAGTGCTTGCGTTGTGCAGAGTACTATACTAAGTGCATGGGAGAGTACAATACAACAATAAACAGACACATTCCCTGCCTGCAATGAATTTACAGTCTAGAGCTGGGGACAGAGACATCAATACAAATAAATAAATTACAGATATGTACATAAGTGCTATGGGGCTCCACCCCACCTCGCCCACTCACCAACCTGGTCACACCCTCCATCTCATCATCTCTTATCGCTGCACTATCTCCACCCTCACTAACTGCAATCCCTCTCTCTGACCATAACCTTCTCACTTCTCACTCTCTCATACTCCTCACCCGTAAATCTGTATTACTCCCCCACAGAGACCTCTGGTCTCTCGAACCCATCCATCTCCCTCAGCGCATCACACCCCCCTTGCCTCCCTATCCACTCTACCCACTCATGATGACCAGATTGATGCTCTCAACTCCACCCTCTCTACTCAACTCAACTCACTTGCTCCCCTATCACTTCATTGCTCTCGCACCACTAACCCACAGCCCTGGATCACTACCATTGTCCGTCTCCTTCGCTCTTATGCTAGAGCTGCTGAACACAGCTGGAGAAAGTCTAAACACCAGGCCAATCTTATTCACTTTAAATGTATCCTTTCCTGCCTTAACTCTGTCCTCTCCTCTGCCAGGCAAAACTATTTCTCTTCCCTTATTGACACCCAAGCCCATCAACCCCGTCAGCTGTTTTGGACATTTAACTCCCTCCTCAGGCCCCCTGTTCCTCCCCCTCCTCCATCCTTCACCCCCAAAAGATCTGGACACCTACTTCATTAGGAAAATTAACACCATCAGGTCTGAGCTCCCCAAAGTCACCTTCCCCTCTTCTCCATTCTCCCCTACTCTCAACCCCCTCCTCTACTTTCCCATCCTTTCCAACAGTATCTTTAGAGGAGATCTCCTCCCCCCCGCCTCAGTTGCCACCGCCTGTACCTGTGCTACTGACCCCATTACCTCTAACCTTATAAAAACTCTCACCCCTTCCCTCCTCCCCTCTTTAATTTCCATCTTCAATTGCTCACTCTCCAATGGCTTTTTCCCCTCTTCCTTCAAACATACTTAAATCTCCCTCATCCTAAAAAGACCCTCTCTTGACCCCACTGCTCCCTTCAGTTCTCGCCCCATCTCCCTCCTATCCTTCTTTTCCAAACTCCTAGAGCAAGTCATCCTCACTTGCTGCCTCGAATTCCTCAACTCCAACTCTCTCCTGGACCGCTTCCAGTCTGGCTTCTGTCCCCTCCACTCCACCAAAACCGCCCTCTCAATGGTCACCAATGACCTCCTTCTTGCCAAATCCAATGGCTCCTAATCTATCCTAATCCTCCTCAACCTCTCAGCTGCCTTTGACACTGTCGACCATCCCCTTCTCTTCAACACATTATCCAACTTTGGCTTCACGGACTCTGTCCTCTTCTGGTTCTTCTTTTATCTCTCTGGCGATTCATTCTCAATCTCCTTTGTGGGCTCCTCCTCCCCCACCCATACCCTAACTGTAGGGTTTCCTCAAGGGTCATTTCTTGGTCTCCTTCTGTTCTCCATCTATATTTACTCCCTTGGTGAACTCATTTGCTCCCAAGACTTCAAGTATCATCTCTACGCAGATGACACCCAAATCGACATCTCCTCCTCTGTTCTCTCTCCCTCCCTCCAGGCTTGTATCTCCTCATGCCTTCAGGACTTCTCCACCTGGATGTCTGCCCACCACCTAAAACTCAACATGTCCGAGACTGAGCTCCTAATCTTCCCTCCCTAACCTTGTCCTCTCCCTGATGTCCCCATCACTGTGGACAGCACTACAATCCTTCCCATCTCACAAGCCCACAACCTTGGTGTCATCCTTGACTCCATTCTCTTATTCACCCCACACATCCAATCTGTCATCAAAACCTGCTGGTGTCGCCTTCACAACGTCATCAAGATCCGCCCTTTCCTCTCCATCCAAACTGCTACCTTGTTGATACAGTCACTCATCATGACCCGAATGGTTAACGGCATTAGCCTCCTATCTGATCTCCCAACCACCTGTCTTTCCCTGCTTCAGTCTATACTTCACTTTGCTGGTCGGATTATCCTTCTGCAAAAATGCCCTGCGCAAGTCACCCCCCTCCTCAAAAATCTACTATCAACCTTCGCATATCTACTATCAACCTTCACATCAAGCACAAACTCCTCACTATTGGCTTCAAAGTTCTCCATCACCTTGCCCCCTTTTTCCTCACATCTGTTCTCTCCTTCTACAGTCCAGCCCACACATTCCGCTCCTTTGAGGTCCTTGAGGAATGCAGAAGCATAGATTGAATTTTTTCAGAAAAATCTCATCAGAGACAGGAGGCAGAGAGGTTAGTAAGGAGGTTGATGCAGGTGTCAAGGTGGGATCAGATAAGTGCTTGAATCTGTGTAGTAGTAGTTTGGATGGAGAGGAAAGGGTGGATATTAATGATTTTGTGAAGGCAGAACTGGCAGAATCTATGTAGATTGAATGAGAGTGATGTGTTGAGTGTGGATAATGCCTAAATTGTGAGATAGGGAAGGTGGTTGTGCTGTCTACAGTTATGGGAAATTCAGGGGTGGATGAAGTTTGGGTGGGATGATGAGGAGTTCTGTTTTGCACATGTTAAGTTTGAGGTATCTGTGGGACAATTAAGTAGAGATGTCCTGAAAACAGGAGAAAATGTGAGACTGCAGAGAACGAGAGAGATAAGGACTGGAGATTTAGATTTGGGAATCATCTACATAAAGTTGGTATCTGAAGCCTTTGCAGATGGAGAATAGACGGGGACCAGAATTGAGCCTTAAAGGATATCCACAGTTAGGGTGTGGGAGACAGAGTGGGACACTGCGAAAGAGACTGAGAATGAGTGGCCAGGGAGGAGGAGGAGGAGGAGAACCAGGGGAGGAAAGTTTCAGTGAAGTCCAGGATAGATAATGTTTCCAAAAGGGGATGGTCCAAAGTGTCAAAGGCACCTGAGAGGTCCAGGAGGATTAGGATGGAGTAGGAGCAGCTGGATTAGGAATCCGGTGTTCCATTTGACATCTACATAGAGATGTGGGAGTGAATAAATTTTCCTGAGGGTGTGGGTATAGATGGAGAATATAAGGGGGCTCAGAACTGTGCCCTGAAGGACACCCACAGTGAGGTGGTGGGAGGTAGAGGAGGACCCTGCAACAGACTGAGAATGAGCACTTAGAGGAGATCCAGGAGAGGACTCTCTCAAGAACTTAGAAGAGTGCTCTGCACATACTAAGTGTTATTTATTAGATAAATGCCATTGATTGACATTGATAGTGTCAGAGAAACCAAGGTTGGATAGTGTTTCCAGGAGAAGAGGGTGATCAACATTGTCAAAGGCAGCTTGGGTGCCTGAGGAGGATTAGGATAGAGAAGGAGTGTTGAATTTGGCCAGAAGGAGGTCACTGGAGGCCCTTGAGAGGGCAGATTCCGTGGAGTGAAGGAGGAGGAACCCAGATTAGAGGGGGTCAAGGAGAGAATTGGAGGAGAGGAAGTGGAGGCAACTGGTGTGGACAACTCACTCAATGATTTAGAAGATGGTAGGAGGGAGGTGGGGCCATAACTGGAGGAAGCTGTGGGGTTAAAGGAAATTTTTTTTAGGATGGGGGTATATGAGCATGTTTGAAAACCATTCATTCAATCATTCTATCGTATTTAATGAGTGCTTACTGTGTGCAGAGCATTGTACTAAGTGCTTTGGATAGTACAATATAACATTAAATAGACATGTTTCCTGCCCACAACGAACTTACAGTATAAAGGGGGAATCAGACATTAATATAAACAAACAAATGATAGATACGTATATAAGTCCTGTGGGGCTGGGCTGGGGGCCGGGAAAGAAGACATTGGAAAATGAAAGTATTCTACTCCTTTGAGACCTTGTAGATTTGGTAGCAAGCAAAGATCCCTGAAGAAAATGGGATCATGTTTTTGTTTTAAAGTGTGCATAATAAATCCTTTGCAGTCCCACTCATTTATAAATAGCTCCTCTCCACTCCCTGCTCCCATGAAACCATTCAATTTCAGAAGCATATAAGACAAGACTAAAGAAATATACAAAAGTGTACCTACTAGGACCTCCAAGTGATTCAGTGTCTTCAGAAATGAACAAACAATGCAACCTGCTTTTAAAGTTGCCCAAGCAGTGGCAGCCATGAAATCCATGCTTCCCTAGAAAAGTTGGGATTCAAACTCACCTCTCCGGCATTGACCAGGCTGCTTGCTGAACTCTGACCCTGGTTAGCTTTGCCTTGCTTCTCTGATACCAAACTGTGGCTGCTCCGGAAGACAGAGGAGGAGGGGAAGTAAGTGGGAGGCCCATCGCACCCACCCCGGCTCCTCCAGACTCCCCCCAGCCCATCCCGCCTGTCTTCCCAGGTTCTGGAGAGGACAATGTTTAAAGCACTTGAGTTGGCTAGGCTGACCTCATGGTCACCAGTCTTTAAGAAATCAATCAATCAATCAATGGTATTTATTGAGCACTTACATGTGCTGAGCACTGTACTAAGCAATTATAAGAGCACAATACAGCAGAATTAGCTGACGTTCCCTGCCCATTAACAAGCTTACAGTCTAGCAGGGGAGACGAGCATCTATAAAAATAATTTATAAAGTGCTGTGAGTTGCTGGGAATGTGTCTGATTACTGTTATATTGTTATATTGTACTCTTCCAAGCGCTTAGTACAGTGCTCTGCACACAGTAAGCGCTCATTAAATTTGACTGAATGAATGTTAAATGTCTAAAGGTCACAGATACAAATCCATAGAAGACGCAGAAGGGAAAGTGAGCCAGGTGAACAAGTGCTTGATCGGGGATGGAAGGAATTCACCAGATAGCAGGATTACTGTTCATAAAGCTTCATTTCCTTCCGGGAACTGGCCCTGGAACAGGGAGTTGGTCTCTGACCCATTCCCCAGCCCTGGGGGCAGCTCTCTCCCCACAGCACTCAGGTTGGGTGGCAGGGTAATAATAATCATAATCATAACGGCATTTCCTAAGGGCTTACTATATGTCAAGCACTCTTCTAAGTCCTGAAATATATACAAGTCAATTAGGTTGGCATAGTCCCTTTCCCACATGAGGCTCACAATCTTAATACCCATTTTACAGATGAGGTCCAGAGAAGTGAAGTGACTTGCACAAGCTCACAAAGCAAACAAGTGGCAGAGACAAAATTAGAAGCCAGGTCCTTCTGACTTCCAGCCCTGTGTTCTACCCACTAGGCCATGCTGCTGCTTTAGGACCGAGGCCGCTGAGGCGGAGCCACAGTCTGGGCCTCCCTGGGGCTGGACCATTCCCTCCGGTCCGGCTTGGGAATTGTGGAAACTACGGGCGCCGGGGTAGGGAGGAGCCCCTGACAGAGAGAGGGCAGAAGCCCCATGACTCCAGGCCTGGCGCTCAGATGTGAGCCATAGAGGAGGCTTGGAAGCCAAATACATGGGGGCGGGGCTTGAATGGCCCTTTGCATCACTGCCTCCCCTCATGCAGCTCCTATCAGTGCCCCTCCCCCCGCAGTTGCTGGCTCTGCCAAGGGGTCCGAGAAACATGTCCACTGAGGGCACCTGGTCAGTGGCTCAGCAGCCCAGGGCAGGGACCAATTAACAACGCTGCAGGGAGGTGATGGCAGGATAAGGATCGATTGTTCTTTTGTTCCTCTCGAAGGTTCAGTGGCCCTGAGGCAAAAGGAGGAAGTTAGGGAGGAGAGAATTGGTGGCATCGCTGTGCCCTCTCTGACCTGCAGAATGCTCTGTTGATCAGTGTTTCAGCCTGGTTCATGTGGGGGGATACACGCTGCCCAACTGGCTCCTTCCCCGACCTCCCTCCCCTGGGCCCACCCAGTCAATCATTGTGTCACTTAACCCCCCTGGAAACCAGGCACTGTATTAAACCCTTAGGGCAGTTCAGCAGGTGCCAGATACATGTCTGCAGCCTTCAAGAAAGGGGGAATTAGCCAAAAGTTACAGATACTGAAAATGTGAGGGTACTTGGGAGATACAATATAACAGAGTTGGTAGACATGTTCCCTGCCCACAACCCTATCTGACACTTTCAACTGTTCCCTCTCCAAAGATTTCTTCCCCACTGCTTTCAAATATGCCTGTCTCCCTTATCCTGAAAAAAATCCTCCCTTGACTTCACCCCTCTCCCTCCTATCATTCCTGTCCAAACTCCTTGAATGAGTTGTCTACACCTGCTGTCTCACGTTCCTCTCCTCCAATTCTCTCCAATACCCTCTCCAATCTGGCTTCCATCCCCTTTGCTTCACAGAAATCACCCTCTCAAAGGTCACAAGTGATCTCCTTGTTGCCAAAACCAATGGCTTCTACTCCATAATAATAATGTTGGTGTTTGTTAAGCGCTTACTATGTGCAGAGCACTGTTCTAAGCACTGGGGGAGATACAGGGTGATCAGGTTGTCCCACGTGGGGCTCACAGTTTTTTAATCCCCATTTTACAGATGAGGTAACTGAGGCCCAGAGAAGTTAAGTGACTTGTCCACAGTCACACAGCTGCCAAGTGGCAGAGCTGGGAGTCGAACCCATGATCTCTGACTCCCAAGCCCGGGCTCTTTCCACTGAGCCACGAGATTCTCCATCCTAATCCTTCTCAATCTCTCAGCTTCCTCTGACAGATGAGAAGCAGTGTGGCTTAGTGGAAAGAGCCCAGTCTTGGGAGTCAGAGGTCATGGTTTCTAATCTCAGCTCCACCACTTCTCAGCTGTGTGACTTTAGGCAAGTCACTTCACTTCTCTGTGCCTCAGTTCCCTCATCTGTAAAATGGAGATTGAGACTATGAACCCCACGGGGGCTCACATCCTGATTATCTTGTATCTACCCCAGCACTTAGAACAGTGCTTGGCACATAGTAAGTGCTTAACAAATACCATTAAAAAAAAACCTCCTTATCTTCCCACTGAAAGCCAGTTCTTCCCCTGTCTTTTCAGTCACTGTAGACAGCACCACCACCCTGCCTGTCTTACACACCGATGATCTTGGTATTATCTTTGACTCCTCTCTTTCATCAACCCACATATTCAATCCATCTCTAAATCCTATGGGTTCAACCTTCACAACATTGCCAAAATTCACCCTTTCCTCTCCATCTCAAGTCTTATGCCGTCGAGTCATCTCTGACCAATAGCGACTCAATGGAGGCATCTCTCCCAGAATACCCCACTCTCCATCTGCAAACGTTCTAGTATTGTACCCATAGAGTTTTCTTGGTAAAAATACAGAAGAGGTTTACCAGTGGTTTACCACAGGTGCAAATCCAAATGCAAGAAGTTTGGCTTAGTGTACATTCCAAGCACTTCGAACAGTGCTCTGCATATAGTAAGCACTCAATAAATATGAATGAATGAATGAATGAATGGTGGAAAAAGCATCGGCTTGGGAGTCAGAGGACGTGGGTTCTAATCCTGGCTCTTCCACTTGTCTGCTGTGTGACCTTGGGCAAGTCATTATGCTTTTCTTTGCCTCAGTTTCCTCACCTTTAAAATGGGGATTAAGACTGTGAGCCCCATGTGGGACAACATGATTACCCTGTATCTATTCCAGCACTCAGAACAATGCTTGGCACATAGTAAGCGCTGAACAAATACCATCATTAGTATTATTATCATTATTAGCCACTGCTCAAGCTAGGAGTAGAATGGTTACATCTCTGCTTGACTCCCCCTTCCACGGAGTGGAGTCCAGTAGAGTACTGGAAATCTCCAGGTGTGATCCAGAGAGGGTACCATCTGTTAATCCAAGCAGTTATCCTATCTCACCTTGACTACTGTATCAGCCACCTTACTGACCTCCCTGCCTCCCTCCTCTCCCCACTCCAGTCCATATTTCACTCTGCTGCCCAGAATATTTTTCCACAATAACATTCTCTCCGTGTTTCCCCACTCCTCAAGAACTTCCAGTGGTTGCCCATCCACATCTGCATCAGACAGAAACTCTTTACCATTTGCTTTAAAACAGTCAATCACCTTGCCCTCTCCTACCTCACCTCACTACTCTCCTACCACAACCCAACCTGCACACTTTGCTCTTCTAATGCCAACCTTCTCACAGTACCTCTGTCTTATCCATCTTGCCACTGACTTCTTGCCCATGTCCTGTCCCTGGACTGGAATGCTCTTCCTCTTCATATTTGACAGGCAATTACTCTCCATGCCATTACTCTTCAAAGCCTTATTGAAGGCACTTCTCCTCCAAGAGGCCTTCCCTGATAAGCCCTCATTTCCTCTTCTTCTATTGCCTTCTACACTGCCTTGGCTTGTTCCATCTATTCACCCCTTCTCTCAGCCCCAAAGCTGCATATCTACATATGTCCATAGCTGTAATTTTATTTATTTATACTATTGTCTGTCTACCCCTCTAGACTGTAAACTCATGGGCAGGGAATATGGCTGTTACATTTTATGTTGTCCTCTATCCAGTGCTTAATACAGTGCTGTGCACACAGTACACACTCAATAAATGCAACTGAAAGACATTAGTATGAATGAACTGTTGATATGCACATAAGCGCTTTGGAGCTGAAAGTAGGGTGAATAAAGGGTGCAAATCCAAATGCAAGAGCTACGAAGGAGGGAGTGGGAGAAGAGGAAATGAGGGCTTAATCTGATAAGGCTCATTATGGGTATGGAACATGTCTGCTAATTCCTTTCTAATGCACTCTCCCAAGCACTTAGAATAGTGCTCTGCACAAAGTAGGTGCTCAATAAATACCACTGATTGGTAAGTCTTAATAGTAATAATTGTGGTATTAGTTAAGTGCTTACTATGCGCCAGGCACTGTACTAAGCACTGGGGTGGATACTAGCAAATCAGATTGGGCACAGTCCCTATCCAATAAGGGGCCTCAAAGTCTTTATCACCATTTCACAGATGAGGTAACTGAGTCACAAAAAAGGAAAGTAGTTGCCCTAGGCCACACTGTAGACAAGTGGTAGATCCAGGATTACAACCCACAACCTTCTGACTCCCAGGCCCGTACTCTATCCACTATGCCATGCTGCTTCTCAGTTCAGTTCTTCTTCAAGGTTCAGTTCAGGGTTTCCTGCTTTTCACAATATACTCCCTCTCCCTTGGAGTACTCATTAGCTCCCATGGCTTCAACTACTACCTCTAGGCAGATGATACCCAAATCTGCATCTCTAGCCCTGATCTCTCTCCCTCTCTGCAGTCTCACACCTCCTCCTGTCTTCACGACAACACTACTTGGATGTCTTCCCATCACCTCAAACTTAATATGTCCAAAACAAAGAATCCTTATCTTCCCACTCAAACCCTGTCCTCCCTCTGACTTTCCCATCACTGTAAATGACAGCACCATCCTTCCTATCCCATAAACCCACAATTTTGGCATTATCCTTGACTCCTCTCTGTCATTCAACCCACATATTCAATCCATCACTAAATCCTGTTGGCCCCAACTTCACAACATCGCTAAAATCCTCCCTTTCCTCTCCATCCAAACTGCTACCATGTTCATACAATCACTCATCCTATCCCGCCTGAATTGCTGCATTAGCCTCCTAGCTGACCTCTACCCACTCCAATCCATACTTCACTGTGCTGCCTGAATCAATTTTCTACAAAATCATTCAGGACAAGTCACCCTGCTCCTCAAAATACTCCTGTGGTTGTCCATCTCAGCTCAGTGCTTAGAACAGTGCTTGGCACATAGTAAACGCTTAACAAATATCATCTTTATCATCCACCTCCACATTAAACAAAAATTCCTCACCATTGGCTTTAAAGCACTCCACCATCTTGGCCCCTTCTACCTCACTTGCTTCTCTCCTTCTTCAACCCAGCCCACACCCTTCACTCTTCTAGTGCTAATCTTCTCACTGCACCTTGATCTCACCTATCTTGCTGCCAGCCAACCCCTAGTCCACATCCTGCCTCTGGCCTGGAACACCCTCCCTCCTCGAATCCAACAGACAATTATTCTCCCAGCCTTCAAAGCCTTATTAAAGGCCCATCTCCTCCAAGAGGCCTTTCCATACTAAGCTCCACCTTTCCTCATCTCCCACTCCCTTCTGTATTGCCCTGACTTGTTCCCTTTGCTTTTCCCCCCCTGCCATCCCTGTAACAGTTAGGTACATATCTGTAATTTTATTTCTTCTTATTCATGACTGTCTCATCCCCAGACTGTAAGCTCATTGTGGGTAGAAAATGTGTCTGCTTATTATTGTATTGTACTCTGCCAAGTGCTAGGTACAGTGCTCAAGTGTTCAATAAATATGATTGATTGAATGAACAAACGAATTAATAAGACTTCTCAGAGGATATGTTTTATAAGGCTCTGAAAGTGGGGAGAGTGATTGTCTATCAGATATGAAAAGGGAGGGGATTCCAGTCCAGAGGTAGGAGGATATGGGTGAGAGGTTGGCGGTGAGATAAGTGAGGTCAAGGTACAGTGAGTAGGTTGGCATTGGAGAAGAATAGTGTGCGAGCTGGGTTGTAGTAGGAAATCAGAGAGGTGAGGTAGGAGAGGGCAAGGTGATTGAGTGCTTTGAAGCCAATGGTAAGGAGCTTCCGTTTGATGTGGAGGTGGATGCGCAACCACTGGAAGTTCTTGAGGAGTGGGGCAGAGTGAACTGAAATTTTCTTTTAGAAAAATGATCCAGGCAGCAGAATGAAGTTTGAACTGGAGTGGGGAAAGAAAAGAGGCAGGGTGGTCAGTGAGGAGGCAGATGCAGTGTTCAAAGTGGAATAGGATAAGGGCTTGGATCAGCATAGTAGCAGTTTGGATGAGGAGGAGAGTGTGTATTTTCCAGTACTGTAGGTCACACCTTCAGTCATCTGACTTGCAAGCCCCATAACCTTGGCATTTTCCTCAATTTATCTCTTTCATTCAACCCACACATTTAATGTCAGCAAATCCTGTAAGTTCTACCTTCACATCATTAAAATCTGCCCTTTCCTCTCCATCCAAATTGTTACCACATTGATCCAAGCATTTATCCTATTCTGAAAGTCTCTTCACTTCTCTGTGCCTCAGTTACCTAATCTGTAAAATGGGGATTGAGACTGTGAGCCCAGGTGTGGAACAGGAACCACCACAATTCTGATTAACTAGTATCCACTCCAGCACTTAGTACAAAGTCTGGCACATAGTAAACATTATTATTATGAAGTGACTTGTCCAAGGTCACACAGCAGATAAGGGGCAGAACTGGCATTAGAATCCAGAGCCTTCTGACTCCCAGGCTGTGCTTTATCTACTAGGCCAGCCTGTTTCTACTTTCTCTGCCTGCATCAACTTCTCAATCTACTAAATGACACTCTTTTCTATGTCTCCTCTTCTGACTGTACTGTCACTTGGTTCAAGGACCTCACCTAGCCATTTTGCTTCTGCTATCACTTCTGAGCATATGTCTATTAAATTTATTTCTCCTACCCCAATCTGTCCTACTATTCAATTTCACACTTCATCTTGGCTCCAGAGTATCTCCAATTAGTTGTTCTGCAGGTACCTAAATTTTCCATTTCTAAAACTAAACTTCTCATTGTCCCTCCCTCCCCTCCACATTTTCCCACTTGTATCAATTATACCACCACAACTTTGGCATCACTCTTAACTGATTGCACAATTTCAAGTCTCATTCACATATCTCCCAAATCCTGTAAATTCTTCTTCCCAGTATTGTCTGGCTCCATTGGAGAAGCAGCGTGGCTCAGTGGAAAGAGCACGGGCTTTGGAGTCAGGGCTCATGAGTTCGAATCCCAGCTCTGCCACTTGTTGGCTGTGTGACTGTGGGCAAGTCACTTAACTTCTCTGGGCCTCAGTTCCCTCATCTGTAAAATGGGGATTAAGACTGTGAGCCCCACGTAGGACAACCTGATTCCCCTATGTCTACCCCAGTGCTTAGAACAGTGCTCGGCACATAGTAAGCGCTTAACAAATACCAACATTATTATTATTATCTTTTCCTCTTCTTCCAAATGGGTGTAACCCTGGACCCAAGCGCTTGAATAGCCTTCTTAGACTACTGTGTCAGCCTCCTCAACAGTCATCCTGTCTCCAGACTGTCCTCTTTCCAGTTCATACTTTATACTGCTGCCAGATCATTTTTTTAAAATGTCATTTTCTGAATGCCTCTCCTCTCGCCCAAAACTTTCAATATCTACCAATTCCTATCTGCATCAATTAGAAACTCCTGACCATTGGTTTTAAGGTATATAATCAATTCTGTTTTGCTTAGTTATCAGTTCCCTTTTCTCACTCCCACTTTCCCACACTTTTCATTCCTCCTAAATTAACTTTCATACAATAGTATTTATTGAGCGCTTACTATGTGCAGAGCACTGTACTAAGTGCTTGGAATGTACAAATCGGTAACAGATAGAGACAGTCCCTGCCCTTTGACGGGCTTACAGTCTAATCGGGAGAGAGAAACAGACAAGAACAATGGCAATAAATAGAATCAAGGGGAAGAACATCTCATTAAAACAATAGCAAATAAATAGAATTAGGGTGATGTACATCTCATTAACAAAATAAATAGGGTAATGAAGATATATACAGTTGAGCAGATGAGTACAGTGCTGAGGGGATGGGACGGGAGACGGAGAGGAGCAGAGGGAAAGGGGGGAGAAGAGGGTTTAGCTGCGGAGAGGTGAGGGGGGGCGTAGAGGCAAGAGAGGGAAAAGGGGAGCTCAGGCTGGGATTCTTCTTTCTATGCTTCACCCTGGATTTCCCTGCCTCTGATCCCTTGCTCACACTCTTATTTATCTCTGGAAACTCCATTCCCTTCAAAATTGTCCTAACATAGCCCTTCTGATAACCCATCTTTTCCAGACCACATTACCAAATTTAATTTTCTACTTCTCAATTATGCCCTCACAGCCCCCTTTAGCACTTTTGTATATATCACTTTACTTATCCTACTATGTAAGTCCTTATTCATTGACCTATCCATCTTTTCAGACTCTTTTTCCTTCTATTCATTATTTTGTGTCTATCAGCCCTGTTACACTCTAAGCTCTTTTTGGGCAAAAATGATAATTTGCCTATATTGTATTCTTCCAAGCACCTATAAAAGTGCTCTACCCAATCAATCAATCAGTCAATCTTATTTATTAAGCACTCACTGTGTGCTGAGCACTTTACTAAGATCTTAGGAGAGTACAATATAGCAGAGTTGTCAGACACATTCCCTGTTCACAAGGAGCTTACAGTCTATAGAAGAAGACAGACATTAATCTAAATAAATAAATAATGGATATTTACTTAAGTTCTGTGAGGTTACAGGTGGGGTGAATAAAAGGTACGAATTCAAGTGCAAGGGTGACGTGGAAAGGAGTGAGAGAAGAGGAAATGAGGGCCTAGTCAGGGAAGGCCACCTGCGTGTGATGTGCTTTTAATAAATAATGACAATAATAATGTTGGTATTTGTTAAGCGCTTACTATGTGCCAAGCACTGTTCTAAGCACTGGGGTAGATACAAGGTAATCAGGTTGTCCCACACGGGGCTCACATTCTTCATCCCCATTTACAGATGAAGGAACTGAGGCACAGAGAAGTTAAGTGACTTGCCCAAGGTCACACAGCTGAGAAGTGGCAGAGGCTGGATTAGAACCCACAATGGGCCTCTTTCCACGCAGCCATGCTGCTTCTCTGTAAAACTTTTTCAGAGGGGAGAGGGATCATCCCTCAGATATGAATGGAGAGGGAGTTCCAGACTAAAGGCAGGATGTGGATGAGAGGTCAGTGGTGAGAAAGACAAGATTGAGGTACAATGAGTAAATTGGAATTAGAGGAGTGACATATGTGGTTTGGCTTGTAGTAAGAGAGCAGTGAGGTAAGGTAGGAGGGACCAAGGTGATCAAGTTCTTCGAAGGAGTTTCTGTTCAGTTTGATAACTGGAGGTTTTTGAGGAGTTGGAGAACATGGACTGAACATGGACTGATCATTTTTAAGAAAATTGATCCGGGCAGAAGAGTGAAATATGGACTGAAGTGGGGAGAGACAGGAAGCAAGGTCAGCACGGTGGCTGATGCAATAATGAAGGCAGGATAGGATAACCTTTGGATTAATATGATAGCAGATTAGTTGTAGAGGAAGGGTGGATTTTAGTGACCCCGACCTCTGGCCCACGTTCATTCATTCAATAGTATTTATTGAGCGCTTACTATATGCAGAGCACTGTACTAAGAACTTGGAATGTACAATTTGGCAACAGATACAGACAATCCCTGCCCAATGACGGACTCACATTCTAAACATTCTGCCTCTGGCCTGGAATGCCCTCCCACCTCAAATCAGTCAGATAATTACTCTCCCACTTTTCAAAGCCTTAATGAAGCCACATCTCCAAGCAGTCTTTCTAGACTAAGCCCTACTTTTCCTCATCTCCCACTTCCTTCTGTGTCACCCTGACTTGCTCTTTGCTCTTCACCCCCCTTCCCAGCCCACAGCACCTATCTATACATCTGTAATTTTATTCATTTGTATTGGTGTCTGTTCATTTATATTGATGTCTGTCTCCCCACCTCTAGACTGTGAGCTCACTGTGGGCAGGGATTGTCTCTCTTTATAGTTGTATTGTATTTTCCTAAATACTAATGTAGAGTGCTCTGTACACAGTAAGCGCTTAATAAATATGATTGAATGAATGAATAAGGAGTTCTTTTAGACATTCTAAGTTTGAGGTGATGGCAGGACAACCAAGGAGAGATGTCTGGAAGGAAGGAGGAAATGTGAATCTGCAGAGAGAGAGAGATCAGCATATTTATTGAGCACTTGCTATGTGTAGAGCACTGCATTAAGTGCTTGGGACAGTACAATGCAATGGAATTAGCAGACAATGAACTTAGTCTAGAGGACTAGCTATCAATGATAAGCTATTTTCCCACCCTCTCAGTCCATCATGTAACGATATTTATTGAGCCCTTACTGTGTGCACAGCACTTTACTAAGTGCTTGGAAGAGTACAATACAACAGACTTGGTCTATATGTTCCCTTCTCACAAGGAGCTTACATTCTAAAGGGGGAGACAGATATTAAAATAAATTATGGATATTTACATAAGTGCTCTGAGGGTGGCCTGAATAAAATATATAAATCCAAGTGCAAGGACAACACAGAAGGGAGTGGGAGAAAAGGAAATGAGGGTTTACATGGAGAAAGCCATGTGGAAGAGATGCAATTTTAATAAGACTTTAAAGGTGGGGCAAGTGATCATCTGCCAGATATGAAAGGGGAAGAAGTTCCATGCTAGAGGCAGGATGTGGGCAAGGGGTGGGCGGTGAGATAGATGAAATCAAGGTATAGTGAGTGAACATGAATGAATGTGCTGAATGGAGTCCTAACCATTTCCCCCTCCCTCTGTTTTTAAGCCCCATCATCCTTTGATCTACTAACTCAGTCCACATTTTCCCACCTCATTTAGAGCCTCCAGTTTTGCATCAAATAGAAACTCATTACCATAGGCTTTAAAGCACTTAATTACATTTCTCCAACCTATCTTACCTCCTTGTTTTCCTACTTCAACCCAGCCCGCCCAATTCACTTCTCTAATGCCAACCTATTCAATGTGGCTTGATCTCATCCATCTTCCCACTGACCCCTCACTTATGTCCTGCCTCTGGCCTAGAATGCCATCCCTTTTCATATCTGACAATCACTATCTCCACTTTCCAAAATCTTATTAAATGCACATTCCCTCCAAAAAGCCTTCCCTGACTAAGCCTTCATTTTCCCCCACTCCCTTCTCCATTACCACAGCACTTATGTACATATTCATTTATTTATTTATCTGTTCTTCCACCTACCGCCTATTGACTGTAAACTCACTATGGACAGGGAACTTTCCTATCAAGTCTGTTATACTGTACTCTCCATAGTACTTAGTTCAAGGCTGCATACACAGCAAGCACTCAATAAATATGATTGTTGGATTTATTGACTGATTGACATGGTCAGGCCCTGCTTTCACAGTGCTTATATCAACTTGTAGAGATTCTCTGGAGAGAGACGGTGTAGCAGGGAGCTACCTGGCACTACAGTCTCTCCATCCTGGCTTTTCCTCCCTTTCATGGACCAACATGATAACAAAACTTGCAGCTATAGAGAAGGCTGGAAGAGATCTGTGGCAAATGTTTAGCTCTGGTCATGCATGACTGGGGGTAATAGTATCTAACATATAATAGAGACCTAAGCTTCACTACCGTACAGCAGGCCTATAGGCAGGAGTTGGAACACACCTAGAGCATGGAAGATATGGCACTAATCCTGTTATTTCTCCCCAGAGGTCAATTAGGGTCAATGGGTCAATTAGGAGCAGTAGATAAATGAGGACGAGTTCTAGGATCATCTTGTTACCGGTTTTTTGGTATCAGGGATGGATGCCTGGACATATCTTGCTGTAGAGGTGTCAGAGCAGATTAATGCTCAACAATTCACTCATCCACTCAGATGTTAATCAGCCCCTGTGGGAGAGAAGAGATGAGAAAAGTAACAGATAAATACTACTGCGGCTCTGCTTTGCTGGAGTCTGACTGTCCATGAGCAACCCTCCCTGCAAATACAAAGACTGGTGAGTAGCATAAAGCCATCTCTCTGTCAGTTGGGTCTCAGGGTCAGAAGTTGCTGTTTGGAGAAGACATTTTAGCATCCAACTAAATTTCCAGGATGAATTAGCTTCATGGTTGTAAAAGAACCTTCTCCTGGGTCTCATCAATTTCCCACTCCCAGGACCTTTGAGCAGTTGCTTCTTGTCATTAAAGATAATCTCCTGTTTTTGAAATTTCTGAAAATAATCAGTGTTAACCTTGATATGTAAAAGGCAATGTGTTGTTCTGTGAATTGCCCAGAGGATCCCAGGAGATATTGTCAAGAACAATTGGGGCAGAGGGGTGGCTGCACAGCACATATTCCTGTTGGAATAAGGCTATCATAAATTCAATAGATTTGAATTAAGAAATATAGCTTGAAAGAGAAGGGGAAGAGTGGCAGTTATAAAATCTCTATTGAATTCTGGTCAGTCATTTCAAAGAAAGTCATATAGGAGCTCAGTCACAGCAAAGAAGCATAAAGTGTGAACACAGTACAAATCTCTGACAAGCAAAGTTGGGCAAAGTAGGGAGAGACAGAAGTGAGGGAGGTCATCGAGGAGGCTGATACAGTAATCTAGGCAGTATAGGATGAGTGAATGTATTAATGTGGTAGCAGTTTGGATGGAAAGGTAAGGGAGGATTGAATGGATTTTAATGATGTGAAGGTAGAATCAACAGGATTTAGTGAGGGATTGAATATGTAGGTTGAACTAGAGAGAGGAGTCAAGGATTATGCCACGGTGGTGGGCTTATGAGACAAGAAGGATGGTGGTGCCATCTTCAGTGATGGGAAAGTTGGGAAGGACAGGGTTTGGTTGAGAAGATAAGGAGTTCTGTTTTGGACATGTTAAGCTTGAGATAATATGAGGACTTCCAAATAAAGATGTCTGGAAGACAGAAGGAAATGTGAGACTGCAGAGAGGTCACAGCTGGAGATGAAGATTTGGGTATTATCTGCATAGAGGTACTAATTGAAACCATGGGAGTGAATGAGTTCTCCAAAGAAGTGGGTGTAGATGAACATCAGAAGGGGACCCAGAACTGATCCTTGAGGGACACCCACAGTTGAGGGTGGGAGCCAGAGGAGAAGCCTGTGAAAGAGAATGAGAATGAGAGGCCAGAGAGGTAAGAGGAAACCAGGAAAGGATAGAGTCAGTAAAGCCAAGGTTGAAGCCAGAAGAAAAGGGTGGTCGACAGTGTCGAAGGCAGCTGAGAGGTCAAGGAAGATTAGCGCTTAACAAATACCATAAAACAAACAAATAGACAAATCCCAGTCCCCACTTCAGCTCTGAGGCCAGGGTGAAGATTCAGAAAGTATGAAGGCGCCAAGGTAAGTGCCTTACTCCTTCAGGGCATCTAATAAGCAGGAACCCCATGTTGCATGGTGGAAAGGGGGCAGAGTCTCCAGTAGATTCAATCAGCACCTGGTGGAGGGAGAGGGGTCTGGTGGAGGGAGGGGTGCAGTGCTGCAGATTGTCTCAACTACCCAGCTCGTAGTGAAAATATCTGAAGCACCAGCACTGGAAGGGTTAGTGGGGAAGCAACAGTTGTATCCCAGTGGATTTGCTTGGCCATCTAGAAGACAAAGGGTTTGGGGCCAATGGACAGAATGGAGGGTCGGAAGGTGACAGGGTGACAGGACTAAGTGTAAGGAGCACAGAGATATAGGAAGAGGCAAAGACAGCTCTATCCCAATACTTAGCCTGCCCTAAACATTCCAGCTTCAATCAGTGTACAAACATCCATAAACAAAAACAAGCTGTGATCGAAGCACAGAAATAATCCTAAAAAAAATACCATGAAGCTGTAGGCTTGGGGGTACAGGCTCCCACAGGGCACACCAAAAGGTTATGTGCACTCCTTGACTGATAAGATGTTCACACGATGGTGGAATCCCAATTTAATGTGAGCGCCAAACTAATGAGTTTCTTGGTAACTGGGACAAAATGATGTTTATTTCGGGATAGTTCATAAACAGAGGATATACTTAAAGAAATAGATAAATAAGGATAAATAGATAGATATCTGAAATGAGTGCTCTTTTCTCTTTCCTACTTCATCCTCCCAGGATATTTTCCCTAAAGCCATTTCTTGGTCTAACTGGAATTTCAAGAGGATGAATGCTACTGAGATCATTTTGGGGATTGTGATGCTATTACAGATCAGCATTGGGGTTTTAGTGAATGTATTATTCCTCTTATTTCATAGCCACATGGTCTCTATCAGCCACAGGACCGGCTCCTCAGACCTGATCCTCCTCCACCTAACATTGGCTAACACCCTAATTCTTCTCACGAGTGGGATCCCACAGACGATGTCAGTTTGGGGAAAGCGAAAATTCCTGAACACCTTTGGGTGTAAAATCCTCATGTACCTTTACCGAGTTGCCCGGGGCATTGCTATCTGCACCACCTGCCTCCTGAGTGTCTTCCAAGCCATCACCATCAGTCCCAGCACCTCTTGGTGGGCAGGAGTCAAAGCCAAATTACCCAAGTTCATCCTTGTCTCTTGTCTTCTCTTCTGGCCCTTCAACATGCTAATCGATGTCAGTATACCAATGTATATCACAGGACCCCAGAATAGCAGCAGTGTTCGAATTACCTTAGACCTCAATTATTGCTCAACAGTTAGTTCTGGTGCATATGGTGGCATAATTATTGCAGTTGTGCTCTCACTCTGGGACCTGTTCTTCGTGGGACTCATGAGTGCGGCCAGTGGCTACATGGTGTTTGTCCTGCATCAACACCACAGGCGTGTCCAGCATCTTCATTGGCCCAGCCACTCTCCTAGGAAGATGCCTGAGGTCAGAGCAACCAAGAGAGTTATTGCCCTTGTAACTCTCTACAACCTTCTTTTTGTAAGGCAGTCCATAATGCTGAGTACTTTACTAAACAACAAAGAAAATTCTCCCTTGTTAGTCAATAGTCACATGGCATTGTCATTCACTTTTTCAGCCATTAGTCCATTCCTAATCATTCACGGTGACCAGAGAATGAGAAAATTCTGGAAATCTGCTTCCAGAACAGATCCCTCATAGCATCGCCTGGAGATACCATGCCTTCCCAGTGAGTTTCATAGGGACAAACAGACTAGATGGTCCTGGTGTGGGGAAACACCATACTGATGCTAGGAGTTCTATGTTGCATCCAGCAGTCTTAAATCAGTATAAAATAACTGGGATTAGGGAAAAGTGGATTAAAGTTCGGTTAGAAGGAATACCACCTTATGGCCAAACTGAATTTAATCGAGAATCTGGTGAAAAAAGACTAAGAAGGAGATGTCATAGAGAGAGGTAAGAGGAGGACCAGGAGAAGACTGGATGATTAAAACTAAGGTTAGAGAGTGTTTCCAAGAAGAAGGCTACCATCAAAGACATCAAGAAATTGAGAAGAAATATGATAGAGTAGAATTGGATAGATTTTGATGGAGAAGAAAGGGGTTAATGTTGAGCTGCCCCGATAAGAGAGGTTTCCCCTTTTCCATGGGAAACCTAAAATAATGGCAGGATTATATGTAACGTACTAGAGAACCCTCAAGACAAGACTGAGAGAGATATGCTAGGGCTACCTGGATATTCACAAGGAACCCTGCTGAAATGTTGGTGTGGTTACCATATTTTAGCTGACCTGTGCCCTCATCATAACTACCAGACATGTGCAATTGCAAAGATGATGAGTTTTACATAGTAAGAGACTTTTTTGAATAGTCATTCCAACGGTATGTAGCACACAAGTGGATGCTGATCCTTAGCTGAGAAGGGGGGAGAAGGAAGTGACCAAAATTGCACATGATCAGTTGATGAATATTATTTATTGAGGATTTACCATGTGCAGAGCATTGTACTAAGCACTTGGGAGAGTGCAACACAACAGAATTAGACATATTCCCTGCCCCCTCTGAATTTATAGTCTAGAGATGTTAGCCTAAGTGTGGGTCAGTGGTCTTTGGGTCCTTTGGGTCCTTTGAGTCCTTTGGGTATGATTGGTTTTTTGTCAGAAAGGGATACTCTGCCAGGGGATATGGATCTGTGGGGGAACCAGGCAATAAACTCAGTTATATTCATATAATGGATGTGTCTTGTTGTCAGGTAACAGTAACAGGAACCATTATGGAATTCAAGGAGCATGGCTGAGGGGAAAGAGCCCGGATTAGGAAGGCAGAGGTCGTGGGTTCGAATCCTGACTCTGCCACTTGTCAGCTAGGTGACTTTGGGCAAGTCACTTAACTTCTCTGGGCCTCATTTACCTCATCTGGAAAGTGGGGATTAAAACTGTGAGCCCCACGTGGGACAACCTGATCACTTTGTATCCCCCAGCACTTAGAACCGTACTTTGCACATAGTAAGCGCTTAAGAAATACCATCATTTATTTTATTTTATTAAGCTCTTACTATGTGCCAGGCACTGAACTAAGCACTGGGGTAGATATAAGAAAATTCATTCATTCATTCAATAGTATTTATTGAGCGCTTACTATGTGCAGAGCACTGTACTTAGCGCTTGGGATGAACAAGTCGAAAATCAGGTGGGACACGGTCTCTGTTCCACATGGGGCTCACATTCTCAATCCCCATTGTACAGATGAGGTAACTGAGGCACAGAGAAGTGAAGTGACTTGCCCATGGTCACACAGCAGACAAGTGGCGGGACCAGGATTAGAATCCATGACCTTCTGACTCCCAGGCCCAGACTGGATCCACTATGCCATGTTGCTTTTCTGATAACTTAGAGCTGCTAGAGACCAGTACCCAAACACCACCGAAGTCACACGAGGATATAGGACAGGAGAGAAATAGTTTGGCGACCCGACTGACAAATTTTATAAGGAAGAGTTGATTTGTGACTTTGGAGAGTGTGATCTCAGTGGAGTGACTGGGGAAGAATCCAGATTATAGAGACTCAGGAGGGTAGGTTGAAGTAGTTGGAGGAGAGGAGCAATAATAGTAGTAGTAATAGCACTTATTAGCTGTGGGTATAATGCCCTGTGCAAGGTTCTTCTTCTTCTTCAAATGATGTTGAATCGTTTCCAATCCATAGCTATTCCATGGAAGCACCCTCTTTAGAACATCCTGTCTTCTGTTATAAAGTCATTCTGATATATGTATCCATAGAGTTTTCTTGGTAAAGATACAGAAGTGGTTCACCTTTGCTTTCTTCTGCACAGTACAAACTTGAGTCTCTGCCATTATCTTTGATCAATGTTTTGATCACTTGATCATCCACCTATGGTTCTTCCCCATGCCACTGCTGCCCAAATAGGCAAATTGATGTTGTCTGATGCTTCAACTTAAACCTTTCAATTATGGGGAACCCTATATGTCATAGCTCTAAGCTTCATCAGCATATGCAAACTCTCCTGCCACGATAAGTGGTCAATTCATAGGAGAGTTCTTGGGAAGTATAGAATGAGCTAGGTACACATTCCCCACCCACAAGGAGCTTACATTTTAATATGGGAAGGCAGAGATAAAAGAAAGTGGAGACAGTGGCTGTACACAATCTACTGAGGAGTTTGAAGCATAATAGGATCAAAGTTGTGGGGTGAGAGCTAGGAGATACATTAGGAATCAGACAAGGTTTTTTAGTAGAAGTAGTAGTAGTAGTCATAATAATAGCAGGAATAATAATTATTATTATAATTATGGTATTTGTAAAGCACTTACTAGGTGCCAGGCACTGTACTAAGCACTGGAGTGGATACAAGTAATTCAGGTTAGTCACAAACCCTGTCCCACATGGGGCTCACATTCTTAATCCCGATTTTACAGATGAGGTAATTGAGGCTTAGAGAAATTAACTGACTTGCTCAAGGCCACCCAGCAGACAAATGGTGGAGCTGGAATTAGAACCCATGACCTACTGACTCCTAGGTCCACCAAGCCATGGTGCTGAAGTCATACCACTATGCCATGCTGTAGTAGTAATCGTAGTAGTTGTAGTATTTATTGAGTGCCCACTTGGTGTAATGCTAAGTGCTTTGGATGTACAAAATGAAGAAGTGACATCTCTGTCACCAAGGAGTTCACACTCTAATGGTACAAACATAAAAATAATTACAGAAGTAATTAAAAACAATAATTAAATTTGCAACTGAATAAATATGTGCAAGAGTGCTGAGTATGGATAAAGTAAGTTCATAAATTCTAGAGATGACTGATATCTTTATACATGTATAAAGTTTAGAGTGCTGTGAGAGAAATTAAGGAAAGCTTATAAGAAACATGTGCTTTCAGGATGATAATAATAATAATAATGAAGATGGTATTTGTTAAGCGCTTACTATGTGCCAAGCACTGTTCTAAGTACTGGTGTAGATACAAGGGAGTCAGGTTGTTCCACGTGGGGCTCCACAGTCTTAAACCCCATTTTACAGAGGAGGTAACTGAGGCACAGGGAAGTTAAGTGTCTTGCCCAAAGTGACACAGCTGACAAATGGAGGAGCTGATATTAGAACCCACGACCTCTGACTCCCAAGCCCGGGCTCTTTCCACTAAGCCATGCTGCTTCTCGCCCATAACCTTGGTGTTACCCTACTGTGGGCCGGGTTTACCTCTCTTTATTGCTGTATTGTATTTTCTCAAGTGCTTAGTACAGTGCTCTGCATACAGTAAATGCTCAATAAATACAATTGAATGAATGAATGAATCCTTGACTCATCTGTTTCATTCAACCCACATAGTCACTATGTCAACACATCCTGTCAGTTGAAACTTCACAAGATCGCTAAAATCTACCCTTTCCTCTCCATCCAAACTGCTATAATGCTAATCCAAGCACTTTTCTTATCCTGCCTTCATTACTTAATCAGCCTCCTTCCTGACCACCCTGCCTCCTGTCCCTCCTCACCCCACCTACACTCCACTCTGCTGCCCTGGTTATTTTTCTGCAAAACAATTCAGTCCACATTTCTCCACTACTGAAGAATCTCAAGTGGTTGCTCATCCACTGACACATCAAACAGAAACTCCTTACCATCAGCTTTATATAATGATGATTGTGGTATTTGTTAACTACTTTCAATCATTGTTCTAAGCACTAGAATGTTACAAAATAATCACGTCAGACATTTCCTATCTCACACAGGGCTCACAATCTAAATAGGAAGGAAAACAGGCACTGAAGCCCCATTTTACAGACGAGGTATATGAGGCACTGAGAAGTTGTGACTTGCCCAAAATCACACAGCAGGCAAGTGGCAAAGTTAAAATTAGAACCCAGGTCCTCTGATTCTCAGACCCATGCTCTGTCCACCAGGCCATGCTTCTCATAAAGCACTCAATCAACTTTCCCCCTCCTACACTAACTCACCGATCTCCTACTACTACAATCCAGCCCACGTAGTCTGCTCCTCTAATACCACTATTCTCACTGTACCTTGATCTAGTCTATCTCACCACCAATCTCTTGTCCACTTCCTGCCTCTGGGCTGGAATGCCCTCCCCCTTCACATTTGACAAACAATCACTCTCCCCACCTTCAAGGCCTTATTAAATGCACATCTCCTCCAAGTGGCTTTCCCTGACTAAGCCCTCATTTCTTCTTCTCTCACTCCTTTCTGGGTCCTCCTAGCACTTGCATTTGTGCCCTAGGTTGAGCCCACCCTCAGCCCTTCAGCACCTATCTACATATATGCAATTTACTTATATTAATGTCTGTCTTCCCTTCTACTCGGTAAGTTCACTGGGGCAGGGAATATGTCTACCAACTCTGTTGGTACTGTTGGTACTCTTCCAAGTGTTCCAGAAATATGATTGATTGCTGATTGTTTGATTGACTGATTCATTGGTCCTTCAGGGAGTTCACAGTCTGAGAAGTATAAGTGAGGAGAAAGGATTGGCGACAGATACATCAAGTATGTCCTTATCTTCCCCCCAAAACTGTGTCCTCCCTATGGTTTTCCTGTCACTGTAGACAGTACCACCTTCCTGTCTCATAAGCCCATAACCTTCGCGTTATCCTTGTCTCATCTCTCTCATTCAACCCACGTATTCAATCTAGCACTAAATTCTGTTGGTTCAACCTTCTTTATTGCTAAAATCCACCCTTTCCTCTACATCCAAATTTACTGCCATGTTAATCCAAGCACTTATCCTATCCTGCCTTAATTACTGTATCAGCCTCCTTGCTAATCCCCTGTCTTTCTCGACTCCAGTACATACTTCACTTTGATGCCCAGATCATTTTTCCACAAAACAGTTCCATGTTTCCTCAAGAACCTCCGGTGGTTGCCCATCCACCTCCACATCAACAGAAACTCCTTATCATCATCTTCAAGTACTCAATCACTTTGCCCCCTGCTTGCTCACCTCACTGCTTTCCTACTACAACCCAGCCCACTCACTTTACTCCTCTAATGTCAACCTACTCACTGTACCTTGATCACATCTATCTCGCTGCCAACCTCTTGTCCATGTCCTGCCTCTGGCCTGGAACACCCTCCTTCTTCATATCTGACACACAATTCCTCTCCCCATCTTCAAAGCCTTATTGAAGGCACATCTCCTCCAAGAGGTCTTCCCAGGCAAAGCCTTGCTTTCCTCTTTTGCTACTCCCTTCTGGGTTGCCTTGATATGTTCCCTTTGTTCTTTCCCCCTCCCAGCCCCATGGCACTTATGTATATATCTATAGTTCATTTATATTAATGTCGGTCTTGCCTCCCACCCGCACACTATAAACTCATTGTGGGCAGGGAATGTGTCTTTTTATTATAGTATTGTACTCTCCCAAGCACTTAGTACAATGCTTTGCAGAAAGTAAGTGCTCAAGAAATATGATGGAATGAATGGATAAAGAGTTTTGAGGAGTGGGGAGAAATGAACTGAACTTTTTTCAGAAAAATGATCTGGATGGCAGAGTGAAGTGTGGACTGAAGAGAGGTGAGACCAAGTAGAAGAGAGGATAGCAAGAAGGCTGATGCAGTAATCAAGGCAAAGTATGATCAATGCTTAGAGCAACTTGGTAGCAGTTTGGATGGATAGGATAGGTTGGAATCTAGCACTTCTGCACCTATCTGGAAATTATTTTAATGCCTTTCTCCCCCTTGGGACTATGTTCTTCTTCTGAGCAGGGAACATATCTACCCATTCTGTAATATTACACTCTCTCAAGTGCTTAGTACAGTGCTCTGCACACAATAAGTATTCAATAAATATGTTTGATTGATCAAATGAGGTTGAGCTGACAGGATTTCTTGACAGACTGAATGTGTGTGTTGAATTAGAGAGATGAGTCCAGGATAATGCCAAGGTAGAGGCTTTTGAGATAAGGAGGATGGTGTTGCTGTGTAAATCAAAGGTATTTACTGAGCACTTATTAGGTGCGGACCACTGAACTGTGCACTTGGGAGAGTATAATACAACAGAGTTGGGAGACACATTCCCCACCCACAAGGAGCTTACTGTCTAAAAAGGGAGACAAACATTAATATGAATAAATAAATTATTGATATGTACAAACTGTGACCTTAGCAAGTCACTTAACTTCTCTGTGCCTAAGTCACCTCATTTGTAAAATGGGATCAAGACTGCAAGTCCCACATAGGACAGAGACTGTGTCCAACTTAATTTGCTAGTATCCACCCCACTGCTTAGTACAGTGTCTGGCACATAATAAGCACATAATAATAATAATTATGGTATTTACTAAGTGCTTCCTATGTGCCAAGCACTCTTCTAAGCACTGAGATAGATACAAGATAATCAGGTTGTCCCCCATAGGGCTCACAGTCTTAATCCCCATTTTGCAGTTGAGATAACTGAGGCACAGAGAAGTTAAGTGGCTTCCCCAAGGTTATGCAGCAGACTAGTGGTAGGGCTGGAATTAGAATCCATGACATCTGACTCCCAAGCCTGTGCTTTTTTCACTAAGCCACGCTTAACAAATACCATTATTATTATTTTTATTATTATAAGTGCTGTGGGGTGAATACTAAGAGCTTAAAGTGTTCAGAGCCAAGTGCATAAGTGATGCAGAAAGAGGAGCAAGTAGGGAGAAAGAGGCTTAATCAGGTAAGGCCTCTTGGAGGAGATGTGAATTTAATAAAGCTTCAAAGGTGGGCTGAGAGGTAGTCTGTTGTATATAAATGGGGACAGAGTTCCAGGTCAGAGGGAGGATATGGGAAAGAGGTAGGGGAAAGATAGGTAAGATCAAGGTAAAGAGAGCAAACTGCCACTAGAGAAGTGAAGTGCATGATCTGGATTGGAGTAGGAGTCTATTGTGATGTGAAAGTCCGGAGGAGGACAGGATTTGAGCAGGAAGATGAAGAGTTCTGTTTTGAGGTCTTGTAAGGGACAGCCAATTAGAGATCTCCTGAAGGAAGGAGGAAATGTGAGACTGCTGAGAATTCATTCATTCATTCATTCAATCATATTTACTGAGTGGTTACTATGTGAAGAGTGCTGTTCTAAGCACTTGGAATGTACAATTCACAACAGAGAGAGACAATCCCTACCCAACAACGGGCTCACAGAGGAAGACAGACAACAAAACAAAACAGAACAAAACAAAACAAGTAGTCTGGCATAAATACCATCGAGATAAATAGAATAAAAATATATACACATCATTAACAAAATACATAGAGTAATAAATAATATATACAAATATGCTCAGTGCTGTGGGGAGGGGAAGGGGGAAGAGCAAAGGGCGGGAGAAGGGGGGAATGCGGACGGGAGAAGGAACAGAGGAAAAGGGAGGGCTCAGTCTGTGAAGGCCTCCTGGAGGAGGTGAGCTCTCAGTAGGGCAATTTATTCATTCATTTAATTGGATCTATTGAGCATTTTCTGTGTGCAGAGCACTGTACTAAAGCACTTAGGAGAGTACAATATAACAATAAACAGACACATTCCTTGCCCACAACAAGCTTATAGTCTAGAGGGGAAGATAGACATTAAAATAAATAAATTACAGATATATACCTAAGTACTCTGGGGCAGGGAGGGGGGATGAGAAAAGGAAGCAAGTCAGGGTGATGCAGAGGGAGTAGGAGAAGAGGAAAGGCGGGCTTAGTCAGGGAAGGTCTCTTGGACAATATGTGCCTTTAATAAGGCTTTGCAGCTGGGGAGAGTAACTGTCTGTCCAATTAGAGGAGGGAGGCTGTTCCAAGTCAGAGACAGGTCACAGCAGTGAGACAGGTGAGATCAAGGCACAGTGAGAATGTTAGGATTAGAAGATGAAAATGTGTGGGCTGGGTTGTAGTAGGAGAGTAGCAAGATGAGGTAGGAGGGGGAAAGGTGACTGAGTGCTTTAAAGCCAATATTAAGGAGTTTTTGTTTGATATAGAGGTGGATGGGCAACCACTGGAGCTTTTTGAGGCATGGGCAAACATGTCCTGAAAGCTTTTGTAGAAAAATAATCCAGTCAGCAGAGTGAAGTATGGACTGGAGTAGGGAAAGACAGGAGACTGGGCGGTCAGCAAGGAGACTGACATAGTAATCAAGGCAGGATAGGATGAGTGATTGTATTAACGTGGTTGCAGTTTGGATGGAGAGGAAAGGTAAGATTTTATTGATGCTGTGAAGGTGGAACCAATAGGATTTAGTGATAGATTGAATATGTGGGTTGAACTAGAGAGAGGAGTCAAGGATAATGCCAAGGTCATGGGCCTATGAGACAGGAAGGATGGTGGGGTCACCTACCATGATGGGAAAGTGAGGGTGAGGACAGGGTTTGGGTGAGAAGAAAAGGACTTCAGTTTTGGACATATTAAGCTTGAGGTGACAGGAGGACATCCATGTACAGATGTCTTGAAGGCAGGAGGAAATGTGAGACTGCAGAGGGAGAGAGATCAGGGCTGGAGATGTAGATTTGGGTATCGTCTGTATAGAGGTGGTAGTAGAAGTCATGGTAGCAAGTGAGTTCTCCAAGAAAGTGGATGCAGATGGAGACTAGAAGGGACCCAGAATTGAACCTTGAGGGACCCCCTCAGTTGGGGGAGGGAGCCAGAGGAAGAACCTGTGAAGGAGAATGAGAATGAGAGGCCAGAGACATAAGAGGAGAACCAGGAGAGGACAGTGTCAGTGAAGCTGAGGTTCGATAATGTTTCCAGGAAAAGGGGGTGGTCGACAGTGTCAAAGGCAGCTGAAAGGTCAAGGAGGATTAGAATAGAGAAGAGGCCAGTGGATTGGATAATAAGGAGATCATTGGTGACCTTTCAGAAGGTGGTTTCTGTGGAGTGAAGGGGTTGGAAACCAGATTGGAGAGGAACAAGATGAGAATTAGAAAATAGGAACTTGAGAAGGTGGGTGTAGACAACTTGCTCAAGCAGCTTGGAGAGGAATTGTAGGAGAGAGATGGGGCGATAACTGGAGGAAGCTGTGGGGTCAAGGGAGGGTAATTTTGAAATAGGGGAGACATGGGCATATTTGAAAGCAGTGGGCAAGAAACCATAGGAGAGCAAGCAGTTGAAGATAGCTGTTAGGAAGGGAAGAAGGGAGGGAGCAAGTGTTTTGATAAATTGCAAAGGAATGGGGTTGGATGTGCAGGTGGAGGGGATGGATATTGAGATAAGGCAGGCGATCTCCTCTAGAGATATTGCTGGGAAGGTTCGGGACTGGAGAGGTAGTTTGGAGAGTCATCCACATGGAGGTGGTAGCTAAAGCTGTGGTAGCAAATGAGCAAATTTAGATGGGGACCCGAAGTGAGCCTTGAGGGACTACCACATGGGGTAGAGGCAGAGGAGGAATCTATAAAAGAAGCCTAGAAAGAGCAGCCAGAGAAATAGGAGTAGAAGAGAAGAGAGAGAAGTCCCACGTGGGGCTTACAGTCTAAATTCTGTAGTACAATCCATTCACCCAGCTAAATTCTCATTCCTTCTTGTCTTCTTTCACCAGGAACTTCCAACTGTATATCTCAGCTGCTCTATTTTTTTGTCTTCTTCGTAGACCGACCTCTCAGAATGTCTACCCTGAATGCAGGAGTCAGTTACAATTCAGTGTCTGGATCAACTCCCTTGGTTCTGCCTTTCCACCTGGCCACCTGGGCAATCCTGGTCTTTTTTTTTTTCACTATTTGTTCATTGTTCACTATGTAGCAAGCACAGGTATCCACAGGTATCACCTTATTATCTTGTATCTAGGATCTGGGATAGATACAAGATAATAAGATTAGTCATTATCCCAGTTCCACATGGACCTCGTGGTCTAAAGTGGAAGGAGGAGAATTTAATCCCATTTTACACAGGCCTTCCCTGACTAAGCCCTCATTTCCTCTTTTTCCACTCCCTTCAGTGTCGCTCCTGCCCTTGGATTTGCTTCCTTTATTCACCCCTTACTCAGCCCCACAGTACTTATGTACATATCCAGAATTTATTTATATTAATGCCTGACTTCCCTTCTGGACAATATGTTCATTGTGGGCAGGGAATGTGTCTACCAACTCTGTTATGCTGTACTCTCCTAAGGGATTAGTACAGTACTCTGCATACAGTAACTGTTCAGTAAATACAATTGATTGATTACAGATGAGGAAAGTGAGGCATAGAGAAGTTAAGTGACATCGAAGGTCACGCAGCAGGTAAGAACTCAGGTCCTCTGACTCCTGGGATTGTGCTCGTTCCACTAGGCATGCTCCTTGCCTCTGCAGATATACTGAGCCTGAGGCTTGGGAGAAAATCTGATCATGACCATGCCATAGCTGATAGCCTGTAAGGGAGAATCTCATGAGTCTTATTATCTATCCTTCCATTTGTGATTAGAAGCAAGGGACATGATATATAATAATAATAATAATAATAATAATAATAATAATAATGGTACTTGTTAAGCACTTACTGTGTACACTGGACTTAACTCATAAATACGAGTTAATCAGGTTGGACACAACCCCTGTCCCACATGGGACTCACACCCTTATCCCTATTTTACAGATAGGGTCACTGAGGCACAGAGAAGTAAAGTGACTTGTCCAAGGTCACATAGCAGACATGTGGCAGACCTGGGGTTAGAACCCAGGTCCTTCTGACTCTTTGGCCGTTTCTCTATCCGCTAAGCCACACTGTTTCTCCTACAATGAGGCAGCTAGAGTGATCTGGGAATGATTTCTGTATAAGAATGCTGTAATGGATATAGCAGGATTGAGGTTTGGCTCAGATGATAGAACATGTAAGAAATATTGTGGTCTAGTGGAAAGAGCACAGGCCTAGAGATCAGAGAATATGGGATCTAATTCCAGTTTTGCCATTTGTTTGCTTTCTGGCCTGGGGGAAGTTACTTAACTCCTCTGTAATGCAGTTCCTTCATCTCCAAAACAGGGATTCAATTCCTATTCTCCCTCCTATGTAGACTATGAGACCCATGTGGGTCCTGATTATCTTGTATCTGACCCAGCGCTTAGTACAGTCTTTGGCACATAGTGAGTGCTTAACAAATATCACAATTATCATTATTATTATTATTACTATATTATGCATCATGGCCTGGCAGACAGAATATGTGCCTGACTGTCAGAGTATTTGGCTTCTAATCCAAGCTCTGCCACTTTCCTGCTTTGTGACCTTGAGCAAGTCACTTAACTTCTTAGTGCCTCTGTTTCCTTATGTGTAAAGTAGAGATGCAATTCCTATTCTCTCTCTCCCTTAGGCTGTGTGTTCCATTTGGGATAGGGACTATGTGTGTGCCCCCTTGCTTAGTGCAGTACTTAGCACATAGTAAATGCTTAAAATATTATCATCATCATGAAATAGCAGCATCACTTCCACATTCTCCAATTGCTCCTATCCAGGATCAGTCCCCTATGCTTAGCAAAGTGGAAAGGAACAACAAATGAAGATCTGAAACAAAAGCACTGTGGCATAGAAACAGCCATTCATTTCCCTTATTTTTTATGGGATTTGTTAAGAGCTTATTAACACTATTATTCTAAGCACTGGAGTATTCTAAGCACTGGAGTAGATACAAGGTAGTCAAGTTAGGCACAGTCCATGATCCACATGAGGCTCACAGTCTTAATCTCCATTTTATAGATGAGGTAACTGAGGCACAGAAAAGTTAAGTGGCTTGTCCAAGGTCACACAGCAGACAATTGGAAAGCCAAGATTAGAATCCAGGTCCTCTGACTCCGAGGCTCATGCTCTAGCCACTAGGACAGGCTGCTTCTCAACCTTCCCTTATTGCTTCTTCATCCCCTTACAGCTTCTGTGCTCCACTTAGCCTGAGGCAGGCTGGCAGAGCAGTGAAGTTACTACCTGGCCTGCCCCTCTCCTGTTCTGATTTTATATCATGGTGGCTGCTGCTGCTACTGCTGCTGCCCCTGAAATCCATTCTCTAGGACTTTGTGGTAATAGGGGACTGCTCCAGGTTGGACCCCCTGGAAAGCAGACTATTGCAAAAATAACAGCAGAATGTGTGTGTGTCTGTGTGTTGGGGGCGGGGAGGAGTCGTCGGGGGTGGGAAGGCTAAGGTCCCTAATTCCCACCACAAAGGTTGTCAGGCTGTGCTCTAGAAGGAGGGAGCATGAGACTTCCAAAAAATTCCTGGACAAAGCAGTATTTCCTGCAAGGCCTCGGCAGTAGTGGTTGCTGGAGGCCAGAAAGGGAATCGGAATAATCACAAAAAACACCAGAAAACAATGATCTGGAGTCCCTGCAGTGCTTGCATTTTGTCACCGGAGTCTCCTGGGCACCCAAGAGAGTTGAACTCTCAGCTATGGGGTGATCCATGATCATCCTCACTACAAGTCTACAGGAACCTGATAAACACTAGGTGGAAGGGAGTGGATCATTGAGATCCAAGAGTTGTAGTAGCTTCTAATTGGTTGACTATCAGGGAGGGCCCCCCATTTTTGAGGAACTCAGAAACCACAGAAACAGAGCATTTAACCACACAGACAGGCAGTTTATGAAGCTTCTGGGGCCATGCCTACCTGTCCCTTATGGGGTTCTAAAATGGCAGCCTCTCTAAAGTGGAGTCAGTTATATCAGGCTAACAGACATCCAAGTAGAGATACTCTGGTGGCAGGAAGAAATGTGAGACTGCAGACAAGGAAAGTGATCAGGGCTGGAGTGGTAGTTTTAGGAATCCTCCACATAGAGATGGTAATTGAACCTGCGGAATCGAATGAGTTCTCCAATAGAGTGGGTGTAGATAGAAAATATAAGGGGACCCAGAATTGAGCCTCGTGGGCCTCCCATGATTAGGGTGGGAAGCAGAGTTGGAACCTGTAAAAGAGATTGAGAAGGAGTGGCCAGAGAGATAGGAGGAGAACGAGAGAAAACAGTGTCAGTGAAGTCAAGATTGGATTACGTTTCCAGGAGGAGGGGGTGAACCACAGTATCAGAGGCAGCTGAGGGATCCCGGACTATTAGCATGGAGTAGAAGCCATTGGATTGAGCAATAGGAAGTCATTGGTGACCTTAGAGAGGGCTGTTTCCATGATTTGAAGGGGGTGGAAGGCAAATAGCAAATGGTCGAGGAAAGAGTTGGAGGTAAGAAAGGTAGGACAGCAACCATAGACATCTATCTTAAGAAATTAGAAGAGGAATGGTAAAATAACAATTGGTGACAACTGGATGGAGCCATAGGGTAAAGAGAGGGTTTTGTTTTTGTTTTTGTTTTTAATTAGGATGGGGATACATAGGTATGCTTGAAATGAAGGGGAAAGAGCCATTAGAGTAGTGAATGAATCAAGATGGAAGTCAGGGATGAGAAAATTGTTTTGATAAGGTGAAAAGGGATGGAGTCAGAAGCACAGTGGAAGGGGTAGATTTAAAGATGAGGCAGAATATCTCCTCTTGAGATACTGCTAGGAAGGATAGGAGAATAGAAGAGAGGGCTGGAGGAGGAAGGGACAAGAGAAGTGCAGAGGAGATTTTAGCAAGATGTTGTCTAATGTTTTCAATTTTATCGACAAAATCCATGACCTAGTCATTAGGGGCAAGGTTTGGTGGGCTGGGGGAATCAGAATTGAGGAGGGAGTTAAATTCAGAAATACCTGTCACAGGCAATGAGCATGGGAATCAATAAGGATAGAGAAGTATTCCTGCAGAGTGGATGAGAAGGCAGAACTAAAACAGCTGAGAATGAATTTTAGATGGACATGGTTAGCCTGGTGTCTAATTTTCTGCCAGCAGCATTCTGCAACTTGTGCCCAAGACCAGGGGAAGTGTACTGTAGAGGTGACCCAAAGCTGTAGGTTGGTTGTACATGATCAGTAGAGGAAGAGAGTGTGAGTCTCACTTGCAACAGAGAGTTTGTCCTACCCAATTTGCTTGTATCCACCCTAGCACCTAGTAAAGTGCCTGGCACAAGGTAAGTGGTTAACAAATACCATTGTTATTATTATAATTATAAGGAGGGGAGCAAGAGAACTGAGTGCAGTTCAGATGGATGTGCAGAGGGTGTGGATTTGTGTGTCAAGAGAAGGTAGAGCAGACCAGACCATAAGGAGACTAGATGTCTTTAGAACATTTGAAGGGGGTCAAAAGATCAGAGACCTCAACTGTGGACAGGATGACTTTGCAGAGAAGAGGTGTATGGGAAGGAATGCAAATCAGAAGGTCCTGGTCAGGGAGTGAAATTTCAGAGTTGGTGAGGTTAGAGATTGTACACCAAAGATGAGAAGATGAAGAGTTTGGGTTCTGAATTGTTAATTGTGAACTGTCAGCCAGAAACCCTGTAGAAGTGACCTGAATGTTGGAGGAAATGCTAGCATTCAGAGGAGAGAAGTAGGGGCTGGAGAGGTATTCATGGGAAACTTCCACATAGAGATGTAGGTGAAGGCATGGAAGTAAGTGTGTGTAGATGGAGAGTAGAAGGACACCCAGAAATGAACCTAAAAGAACTTCCAGGGTTAGCGGGTGGGAGCAAAGGAGTAGCTGGTGAAAGAAATTGAGAAGGAGCAGCCAGAGAGATAGGAGGATATATGAGAAGAACCATGAAAGACTATTGTCAGAGAAGCCAATATTAGTGTATCCTGGAGAAAGGGATGGTCTGCAGTGTCAAAGGCAGCTGAGAGGTGTAGGAGGATTAAGAAGTAGTAGGAGCCATTTGATTTGTCAAGAAGGACTTCAGTGGTGACTTTGGAGAGGGCAGTTTCCACGGAGTGCTGGGAGTGAAAATCAGATTGCAGGGGGTTAAAGAGAGATTTAGAGGAAAGGAAGTGGAGGCAGCTGGTGTAAACAAATTGCTCAAGGAATTTGGAAAGGAATGGTGAAAGGGAGATGGAGTCATAAGTCATAAGATGGGTGGAGGGTGCAATTTTGAGAGGAGGTAGAGATATTCCTCTTGGGAAGGATGGGAGAATCATTGAGGGGACAGGAGGGAGGATGGAACTGGAGAGGTGCAGGGGAGATTTAATGAGTTCATGCCTGATGGTTTTAATTTTATTGTTGAAATAGATAGTACGGTTATTAGGGGAAAGAGTTGGGGAGGCAGGGAGACAGAGTCTTCAAGGAGGGAGTTAAATGTCTGAAACTGGTGCAGACAGCCCCACAGCACTTATGTACATATCTGTAATTTGTTTTTATTAATGCCTCTCTCCCCCCTCTAGACTCTTAAGCTCCTTGTGGACAGGGAACATGTCTACCATCTCTGATGTACTGTACTTTCCTGAGTGCCTCACACAGTGCTCTGCACATATCCACCGGTCCCCTTATTCCCGGCTGAATCCGCCACCACATTGACTCGGGATCTCCGCTCCTCTGTAGCTGTGCCTTGAACTGCCCGTCCCTTATTCCCGGCTAGCTCTTTGACTGCCCATCGCTGACTCATCTGTGCCGGGACCGTCTCTCCCTTGGAACGGAGCCTTGGACTGCCAGTCCCCTTCTTCCCAGCTGGATCCGCCACCACATGGACTCGGGATCTCCGCTCCTTTGGATCTGCGCTGTGGATCGCCTGTCCCTTATTCCCGGCTACCTCTTCGGCTGCCGATCGCCAACTCATCTGCGCCGGGACCGCCTCTCCTATGGAGCAGCGCCTTGAACCGCTGGTCCCTATTCACGGCTAAACCTTTCTCCTCCAGTCATCGCCACTACGTCGACTCGGGACCTCCGCTTCCTTGGAGCGGTGCTATCAGTCCTTAATGACCTGCCCCCAGGCTTATGGTCGGCTCCCCAACCTGGTCTTCTGCACCCCCGCTCAAGGACTCCGACACTGAGGATCTCCCGCCCCCCACGCCACCGCAGACCCCACAGCCACCAGATCCACGAATAGCTCCCAGACCTCCCCACAACTTTCCCTGACCCTCATAGCCCATCCTGATAGCAAACCCGAGACGCAGGACTCTATTCTCCCCAGCACCCCCACAGCCCAGGGTCGTGGGACATTGTGCTCCCCTGCTCGGGCCTTGGGATATTGTGCTCCCCAACTGCCCTCCCCCCACTCCACCGGAAGCGGCCATCCTTTGGGAAGCCCTCACTCCCTCCTCCCCTGTGAGGTGATTGATTTCCCCCGTCCCCCCTTCCCCTCCCCCATCCCCGGGCAACAATATCCTTGTTCTCACTGTGTTACCTTACCTTAATCGCCACCTACAGCCGGAACCAACATCGGATATCCTCAGAGTTCCCTCTGCCACCTCAGAGACATTTGGACAATGACCCCAGCACGCTCCTTGCCCCTAGCCTTTTGACTTTGATTTTGTTCAGATCGACCCTTAGTCAAGTCAATACCGGACCCTGGTCATCACCCGCTTATTAATAATATTTTATTGTATCGTGTTACTATATTACCGCTTTCGCATGTTATTGTTAACATGCTGCCACCATCGTCTCTGGCCACACCATGTTCTTCCACCCCCCCACTCCGTCATCTGCCCCTCCCAATCCTCTCCTTCCCCTTCCCCTCTCTCGCCCAGCTCTTTCCCGCTCTCTCCTCTGCCTCCTCCCTTCCTCTCCTCCCCTGCCCTAGAACCCCACTTTACCAGCGCCAACCCTCTTCCCCCTCCCCCCTACGCTCCACCCCACCAAAGCCTCTCCTCCCACCCTCCCACCCTCCCCCCTTACCTCTTCCCCACCCACGCCCAATCCCAGTCTTTCTGTCCCAACACCACTCCTCTTCCCCCTCTCCCCTTCCAGGGCTCCGCCACCTCATTCATTCATTCATTCATTCATTCATTCATTCAATAGTATTTATGGAGCGCTTACTATGTGCAGGGCACTGTACTAAGCACTTGGAATGTACAAATCGGTAAAAGATAGAGACAGGTACTGCCCTTTGACGGGCTTACAGTCTAATCAGGGGAGATGGACAGACAAAAACAATACAATAAATAGAATCAAGGTGATGTACATCATTAACAAAATGAATAGGGTGATGAAAATATATACAGTTGAGCAGACGAGTACAGTGCTGAGGGGAGGAGAGAGGGGAGGGGGAGGAGCAAAGGGAAAGAGGGGGAAAGGGGATTAGCTGAGGGGAGGTGAAGGGGGGGCGGAGAGGCAGCAGAGGGAGCAGAGGGAAAAGGGGAAGCTCAGTCTGGGAAGGCCTCTTGGAGGAGGTGAGCTCTCACTAGGGTTTTGAAGAGGAGAAGAGAGTTGGTTTAGCAGAGGTGAGGAGGGAGGACATTCCAGGACAGCGGGAGGATGAGGGCCAGGGGTCGACGGTGGGATAGGCAAGAACGGGGGACGGTGAGGAGGTGGGTGGCACAGGAGCGGAGCCTACGGGGTGGGCAGTAGAAAGAGAGAAGGGAGGAGAGGTAGGAGGGGGCAAGGTGATGGAGAGCCTTGAAGCCTAGAGTGACAAGTTTTTGTTTCGTGCGGAGGTTGACAGGCAACCACTGGAGGCTTTTAAGAAGGGGAGTGACATGCCCAGAACGTTTCTGCCGGAAGATCAGCCGGGCAGTGTAATGAAGAAAAGACTGGAGCGGGGAGAGACAGGAGGAAGGGAGATCAGAGAGAAGGCTGACACAATAATCCAGCCGGGATATTATGAGAGCCTGTAACAGTAAAATAGCCATTTGGGTGGAGAGGAAAGGGCGGATCTTGGCGATATTAAAAAGGTGAGACCGGCAGGTTTTGGTGACGGATTGGATGTGTGGGTGAATGAGAGAGCCGAGTCAAAGATGATACCGAAGTTGCGGGCCTGAGAGACGGGAAAGATGGTCGTACCATCCACAATGATAGGGAAGTCAGGTAGAGAACAGGGCTTGGGAGGGAAGATGAGGAGCTCAGTTTTGGCCATGTTGAGTTTTAGGTGGCAGGCAGACATACAGGTAGAGACGTCTTGGAGGCAGGAGGAGATACGAGCCTGAAGAGAGGGGGAGAGGACAGGGCAGAGATGTAGATCTGTGTGTCATCTGCATAGAGATGATAGTTGAAGCCGTGAGAGTGGATGAGTTCACTGAAGGAGTGAGTGTATAGGGAGAACAGAAGACAGCCAAGAACTGACCCTTGAGGAACCCCAACAGTTAGAGGATGGGAGGGGGAGGAGGAGCCTGCAAAGAAGACCGAGAATGAACGGCCAGAGAGGTAAGAGGAGAACCAGGAGAGGACGGAGTCCATGAAGCCAAGGTGAGATAAGATGTGGAGGAGATGGAGAGAAGAATTTTCCCTCTTGCTTAGTAAAACACTGAACATGATTGACTGTCGCCCATAAAGGACAAGATAGAGAATCACCAGAGCAATGACCCTCTTGCCTGCTCTGACCTCAGGCATTGTCTTGGGAACTGACTCGGTCCATGAGGATGCTGGACTCGTTTGTGGCGTCAGCACAGGACAAACACCAGATAACTGCTAGCCCCACTCAGGAGCCCCACAAATAGCAGATCCCAGGCAGACAATCCAACGGCTTTTATCAGGATGGTTACTGTACTGACGGGGACAACTGTGCAATATTTAAGGTCCATTGTGATCTTAACACTAGTACTGTTCTGGGGGCCTGTCACACACATCAGTACACTAATATATATGATCAGATTGAAGATCCAGAAGAGGATGCAGGAGTGGATGACACATGTTGATAACTTAGCTTTGACCCTTGCCCACCAAAAAGTATCGGGGCTGATGGTGAAGACACCCAGGAGGCAAGTGGTGCAGATAGAAAGTCCCCGGGCCACTTGGTAAAAGTAAATGAGGATTTTACACCCAATATCATCCAGGAGATTTCTCAACCCCCAAGCTGACAGGGTATCTGGTATTCCCCCTGTGAGAAGGAACATGGTGTTGGATAAGGTCAGTTGGGCATTAATGAAGTCTGAGGTGCTGAGCTTGTGGCTGGTGGAGACCAGGCGGGTGTAAAACAGGAGGAGGTATGCATTCACTGAGAGCCCAGCACTGATCTGTAACAGAAACACGATCCCAAAAGATATGTCACTTTCAATCATTCACACAAAATCTCAGTCAGAACCAGACCAATCTATAGAGAGAACACTAGCTTTTATTAGGTCATAGAATATATACCTGTACCACACCAACCTGACAGTGTGCTCGAAAAGGAATGAAAAAATTCCACTTATTTCTTGATGTTTCTGTGAAAATCACTATCATTTTATCTCATTTCCACGAGGATGATCAGAAGGCATTAGTGTCAGACTAGGCAATGGAGGCTGCATAGTATTAGGATACCTCATTTGTCTTGTCAATCATTCAATAGTGTCTCCAAGTTGCTACTGGGTGCAGAGCACTATTCCAAATACTAGAGCAAAAATCAAGGTTGATAAGTGACATATAGTTCTAGCTATTTAAAGAGACCACAGTTTAAGAAGAGTAGGGAGAGGAGTTGGCACCAAACATATAAGAAAAAATAAAATAATAGCAACTAAAACAACATAAAAAGCAATGATAACACCAAATATCACACAACCTGATGATCATTAGCCATTTTCAAGTTCTTCACTGTTCTGGAACCCAATAATCACAGGTTTCTGATCATTCTAAATGTTTTGAAAGTGTACTTGTCCTGCTGTCACTCTCCCTCATTTCTGTTGTACTCTCCCAAGTGCTTAGCACAATGCTTTGCACTCAGAGAACCCTCAATAAGTACAAATTATTGAAAGTTTTCTGTTACCTTACTTCTGTGGGTCCTATCAGAGCTACCCTTACACTGGGGAAGCTGGGTGATGTCTCTCCCTGGGCACTCAGTATAGCAGAGGAGCCACTGAGGCACCCTGCTGCTGTGCCAGGTTCTCTCTGCTCTAGTCCATTGTCTGCTTAAGAGCCTGTGGATATTTTACAGATGCTGTAATGATCTGGACTCCTATTCCCAATGGTGGGATCAGTGTCATAAGCATCTTAGATTTATCAGTGTCATAAGCAACTTAGATTTTATTTTGGAACAACTATCAGGGAATCCTAGGGCAGTGAAAGGTTTTGCTTTGGAAGAACTAAAGGGAAAAGACTGTTTTCTACTAAATGAATATATATTTCAAGGAAAAAAAAACAGTTGTTTTATGTAGATTTTCAGTTCATGATTGAAACCATTTTCACCCTTTTTTTCTCAAAATGTCCTCTTTGCTCAGAGTCTGGAACAATCCAAACAGTACTGTTTATACCTTCCACCTTTCCAAATTCACCCCCGCCACTTGCACATCTTACTCCATCCTTTTGGACCTTATCAAAACACTTGTGCCCCTTCATCCTCTTCACTCCACAGAAGCTGCCTTCTCAAAGGTCACCAATGATCTCCTTCTTGTCAAATCCAAGGGCTTCTACTCCAATCTAATCCTCTTTGACCTCTTAGCATCCTTCAACACTGTCAATCACCCCGTTCTCCTGTAAACATTATTCATCCTCAGCTTCACTGACACTGTCCCCTCTGGTTCTCCTCCTATCTCTCTGGCCGCTCATTCTCAGTCTCTTTCCTGGACTCCTTCTCTGCCACCCACCCCCAACCATAGGTGTCCCTCAAGGTTCAGTTTCGGGTTCCCTTCTATTCTCATCTACACCAACTCCCTTGCTGAACTCATTCGCTCCAATAGCTTCAACTGCCACCTCTAAGCAGATGATTTCCAAATCTAAATCTCCAACCCTGATCTCTCTCCCTCTCTGCAGTCCTGCTTTTCCTACCTGCCTTCAAGACATCTCTACTTGGATGTCCTGACTTCACCTCAAACTTAGCATATCTGAAACAGAGTTCGTTATCTTTCCGCCCAAGTCCTATCCTCCCTCTGACTTTCCCATCACTGTAGGCAGCACCACCATCCTTCCTGTCTCACAAATCCATAACCTTGGTGTTATCACTGACTCCTCTCTCTAAATCAATACACATAAGAGAAGCAGCATGACCTAGTGGCAAAAGCACGGGTTTGGAAGTAAGATGAAGTGGGTTCTAATCTCATCTCTGCCACGTTTCTACTGTGTGACCTTGGGCAAGTCACTTAACTTCTCTGTGCTCAGTTACCTCATCTGTAAAATGGGGATTAAGACTGTGAACCCAACCTGGGACAACCTTGTACCTACCCTAGAGCTTGGAGCAGTGTTTGGCACATAGTAAGTGCTTAACAAATACCATCATCATTATTACTATTATTATATTCAATATATCACTAAATCCTGTCCGTTCAAACTTCACAACATAGCTAAAATCTGTCCTTTCCTCTCCATCCACACTGCTACCACATCATTCCAAGTACATATCCTTGATTACACTATCAATGTCCTTGCTGACCTCCCCACCTCTGTCTCTCCCCACTCCAGTCTAAACTTCACTCTGCTGCCCCAATCATATTTCTACAATAACATTTAGTCCATATTTACCCACTCTTCAAAAATCTCCAATAATTGACCGTCCACCTCTGCATCAAACAAAAACTCCTTACCATCGGCTTTAAAGTACTCAATCACCTTGCTACTCAATCTCCTTGCCCCCTCCTACTTCACTTTGCTACTCTCCTAATACGGTTCAGTTTGCACACTTTGATCCTTTAATGCCAACCTAATCACTGCACTTCAATCTCATCTATCTTGCCATCAACCTCTTGCTCTCATTTTGATTCTGACTTGAAACATTCTTCCTTTTCATAGCCGACAAACAATTACTCTCCCCACCTTCAAAGGCTTATTGAAGGTACATCTCCTTCAGGAGGCCTTCCCTGACTAAGCCCTCATTTTCTCTTTTCTCACTTCCTTCTGCTTCACCATGATTTTCTCTCTTAATCACCCCACTCCCCTTACAGCTTACATATAATAATAAGAAGAAGACCTATGATATTTATTAAGCACCTACTATGTACCAGGCACTCTACCAAATGCTGGGATAGGTACAAGCAAATTGGGTTAGACACAGTCCCTGTCCTATGTAGGACTCACAGTCTCAACCCCATATACAGATGAGGTAACTGAGGCCCAGAAAACTGAAGCGATTTGCCCAAGGTCACACAGCAGACAGGTGGCAGAGCTGGGATTAGAACCGATGATGTCCTGACTCCCAGGCTTGTGTTCTATCCCCTACATCATGCTGGTTTCACACCATGCTGCTTCCATATTTTATTTATTCATTTATTTAGTTAATTTACATGAATATCTGTCTTTTTAATCACATCTCTTTTAGCTAATCTTCCCTGATTGATTTCTCATCTCTCCATTTTTCCCTCCCTACTGCCTTTTCAACACTTCCAAGTCCCCTATGCACTTGAGTCTTCACCCTTTATGTTCCTGTCTGTTGCTTCTCCTACCTTTACTTGATTTCAGCATATATTTCCCCCTCTAGATTGTAAACACCTTAGGCTAAGGACTGTGTCTTAATTAACTGTGCCCACCAGGTTCAGTGATCTGCACAGAGTAGGTGTTCAATCAGTGTGACTAATTAATTGATTGAGCACAGTGCTGGAGCATGTACATCTAACACAAAATCCCATTTCATCCTAGGAGCCCTGTCCACCTGGACTCCTCCAAGCCAACTCATAATCTACAGACACAATCCTCTGTTTAACTGCAGCTATCACAGTGTCATGCAATTTCCAACCTCACCCCAAAGTCAGTCCCCAGATCCTGAATATTTCCTTTTCATACTCCCAGCCCTGAGGTGCACCTGATATAGAGAGGGGGCTTTGTCCCACTCACCTGTGGCCATGACCCCTGACAGTCAAGAAAGCAGTAAAGCCAATCTCTGGCACACCAGGATTGAGGAACCATTTATTAGCTGCTTTTCTCACCTCTTCTTTCCCTTGGGTGGTGATTTGTGTGCATGTTTCTGCGTAGGTGAGAATATGAATGAAAGGCTCACTGAGCATTAATCTCCTGTGACACTCTGACTGAGACATCTCTATAAATTCCCAGTCCCCAGTCCCTGCTGCCTAACAATCTAAGAGTAGACATGCTACAGCTTTCCCCATTGGGCTGCAGTGCTAATTACCTGCCAGAGAAGCCCCTATAAACACAGAGCTTCATCATGTCCACATCTTGCAGGCCTTGAAAACAATTTTAAAATAAAAAAGTTAAAGCTACTTAATAGAGATGAAAAAGAATGTTTGCTAAATATGACCTTGACAGTTGGTGTTTGATTGGTTATCCCTCTCTGAAGTTGAAACAACAAGTGGATTTTTGGGAACGACCATTCCATAAGGTTCATGACTGATGGTGAAGACTGTTGTGGTACAGACAAATGCCAGCCCCTTCTCACCTCTCCTGTCAATGCCAAGAACATATTCTTTCACCTCATCCTATGTCCCCATTTTGCAAGTCTTCCTTTTTGCAGACATAGGAGCCATGACAGTGCACCAAATGGCATATGAATCATGGTTAAAAAAACCCTCTCTTGCCCCCACTTCCCCTTCCAATTATGGCTCCTATCTCCCTCCTACCTTTCCTTTCCAAGGTCCTAGAACAAGTCATCTACACTCGCTGCCTAGAATTCCTTAACTCCAATTCTCTCCTGAATCCCCTCCAACTTGGCTTCTGTCCCCTCCACTCTACCGAGACTGCTCTCTCAAAGGTCACCCATGACCTCCTTCTTGCCAAATCCATTCATTCATTCAATAGTATTTATTGAGCGCTTACTATGTGCAGAGCACTGTACTAAGCGCTTGGGATGAACAAGTCGGCAACAGATAGAGACAGTCCCTGCCGTTTGACGGGCTTACAGTCTAATCGGGGGAGACGGACGGACAAGAACAATGGCACTAAACAGCGTCAAGGGGAAGAACATCTCATAAAAAACAATGGCAACTAAATAGAATCAAGGCGATGTACAATTCATTAACAAAATAAATAGGGTAACGAAAATATATACAGTTGAGCGGACGGGTACAGTGCTGTGGGGATGGGAAGGGAGAGGTGGAGGAGCAGAGGGAAAAGGGGAAAATGAGGCTTTAGCTGCGGAGAGGTAAAGGGGGGATGGCAGAGGGAGTAGAGGGGGAAGAGGAGCTCAGTCTGGGAAATCCAATGGCTCCTACTCTATCTTAATCCTCCTTGACCTCTCAGCTGCCATTGACACTGTAGATCATCCCCTTCTCCTCCACACCTTATCTCTCCTTGGCTTCACGGACTCTGTCCTCTCCTGGTTCTCCTCTTATCAACCTGGCCGTTCATTCTCAGTCTCCTTCGCAGGCTCCTCCTCCCCCTCCCATCCTCTAACTGTGGGGTTCCTCAAGAGTCAGTTCTTGGCCCTCTTCTGTTCTCCATCTATGCTCACTCCCTTGGTGAACTCATTCGCTCGCACGGCTTCAACTATCATCTCTATGCAGATGACACACAAATTTACATCTCTACCCCTGTCCTCTCCCCGTCCCTTCAGGCTCGTATCTCCTCCTGCCTCCAAGACGTCTCCACCTGGATGGCCTCTTCATGACTTCCCTATCACTGAGGATGGTAGGACCATCCTCCCCATCTCTCAAGCCCACAATCTTGGTGTCATCTTTGACTCAGCTCTCTCATTCACCCCACACATCCAATCCGTCACCAATGCCCATCGGTCTCACCTTTACAATATCGCCAAGAAAATATCCCGGCTAGATTACTGTGTCAGCCTTCTCTCTGATCTCCCTTCCTCCTCTCTAACCCCGCTCCAGTCAATTCTTCACTCCGCTGCCCGGCTGATGTTCCTGCAGAAATGCTCTGGGCATGTCACTCCCCTTCTTAAAAACCTCCAGTGGTTGCCTATCAACCTCTGCACGAAACAAAAACTTGTCACTCTAGGCTTCAAGGCTCTCCATCACCTTGCCCCCACATACCTCTCTTCCCTTCTCTCTTTCTACTGTCCACCCCGTAGGCTCCGCTACTATGCCACCCACCTCCTCACTGTCCCCCATTCTCACCTATCCCACCGTCGACCCCTGGCCCATGTCCTCCCGCTGTCCTGGAATGTCCTCCCTCCTCACCTCTGCCAAACCAACTCTCTTGTCCTCTTCAAAACCCTAGTGAGAGCTCACCTCCTCCAAGAGGCTTTCCCAGACTGAGCTTCCCCTTTTCCCTCTGCTCCATCTGCAGCCTCTTTCCCCACCCTTTACCTCCCCTCAGCTAAGCCCTCTCTCCCCCTCTTTCCCTCAGTTCCTCCCCCTCTCCCTTCCCCTCCCCTCAGCACTGTGCTCATCTGCTCATTTGTATGTATTTTTATTACCCTATTTATTTTGTTAATGAGATGTACATCCCCTTGATTCTATTTATTGCTATTGCTTTTGTCTGTCCGTCCCCCCGATTAGACTATAAGCCTGTCAATGGGCATGGATTGTTTACATCTGTTGCCAAATTGTACAATCCAAGCGCTTAGTACAGTGCTCTGCACATAGTAAGTGCTCAATAAATACTATTGAATGAATGAATGGATGCATGGCCCAGAGGTTTCAGTCAGCTCAGTCTTGCTCACAGTCAAGAGCTGAGTTTTCACAGTGCTCCTTTTGGCATGGCCTAGAAATCAGCAACATTTTCTTTTGTGTTTCCAGCCAAAAATAGTCTAAAATTCTGTTCTTCCACTCTTTGCTCCAATTTTGAGTTGTTTAAGCTGAAGTGTAAACTCCTCCAAGGCACAGATTATCTCTCATACTTTTTATGTACTTTCTCAAGTGCTTAGTACAGGGCCTGATATCCAGTGGTATAAACCCATTCCACTACATAAACCAGTGTAAAGATTTTGAAAGTTTTCACACTGAATGATAAGTGGTCCCAGGGATGAGGTTGCTATAGGCCTGCCTGCAGGACCTGCATTTAAACTCAGCATGCCAGGCCAGCATAATTGCAGCTCCCTCTTACCTCTTCCAAGCGTTTAGTAAAATGCTCTGAACATAGGAAGTGCTCAATAAATACCACTGATTGATCAAATGATTGCTCCTTGCTCCCCAGGCCCATTCCCTGCTCCACCCTCCACCCAGGATCCCCTGTCCAATGGCTAGAGCAGGCTTTGAATAGCATGTTCTCAGAATAGAAGCTAGTGATCTGTTGAGATGTTCACCTGGGTTTTTCAGGCCAATCACTTCAATAAAAGGTCTTTCCTGGTCCAGTAATATTATGGTAATAATGAGAAGCAGCGTGGCTCAGTGGAAAGAGTATGGGCTTTGGAGTCAGAGATCATGGGTTCGAATCCCAGATCTGCCACTTGTCAGCTGTGTGACTTTGGGCAAATCACTCAACTTCTCGGTGCCTCAGTTACCTCATCTGTAAAATAGGGATTAAGACTGTGAGCCCCACGTGGGACACCTGATTCCTTTGTGGCTACCCCAGCACTTAGAACAGTGCTCTGCACATAGTAAGCGCTTAACAAATACTAACTAATACCAACATTATCATTTATTAAGTGCATACTATGTGCCAAGCACTATTCTAAGCACTGGGTTAGATACAAGGTTATCACGTTGTCCCACGTGGGGCTCACAGTCTTAATCCTCATTTTACTTGCCCAAAATCACACAGCTAACAAATGGTAGATCTAGATTAGAACCCATGACCTCTGACTCCCAAGCCTGTGCTCTTTCCACTAAACCACACTGCAGAACTCTGAGCCATCCTAAACCTTGAGTTTTTGGGTAATATTTCCTAGCTAAGACATCCTGAGATTACGCATTTAATGTTACCACCACCTTGTGAACTTAATTTTAGTTCCCCAAACTTTAGACAGGAATCAGTCCAGGTTCCCCACATAATCTTGCTACTTTCTGGATTTTTTTATGGCTAGGTTTTAATTTATGCTCTTTTGTTCTCATCTTGTTTCTGTCGTCATCTGGGGTCATCTTAAGTATTATTTGCTCTCTGATTTTACCTCATGAACCGTTCTTCTCTTAGTAAAATGCTTTACCTTTTTTCTTACATCAAATGAACTATCAAAGTGTCTTGTTTTCGTGTGTGTTTGTCCAAACTGGGCTAGTGACTGCTAGCAAGCTTGTCCCTCTGACATGTAAGCATTCCTGGTACTCTTCCTGTTTTTAATATGTGACTTGGCTGCTCTGATTCCCAGGCAGTGAAGTTGACAACATTACTATGAAGCAGATTCTGAAGAACTCTGACAAGACATCTTTTCAGTAAAGTAGAGCAGTGATATGTCAAGATCATTCTTTCATGCAGTTGTCTGTATTGTCATCTGGAAGATGGTGATGGTGGTGGCATCTTGGAACCCTGGTACATTTCAGTGATAGAAACATGGTAGCTTCCCTACTATTGTTTCAGTGATACAGTTTTAAATTCTGCTTCATAATACAGTGTTCCTCCCAAAACTTACCCTAACCTAGCCCTCTGCATCCCTGATTTCTAATTGCTGGTTGGGTACAGCTTTCCAGTTGATTGGTTTGAGATTTTGGTAGAAATAACCATGAAAACTGTGATATTTACTTAGTGTTTACCATATTCCAAATGTTAGGATAGATACAAGACAGTCGACTCAATTCAATCCCTGCTCTACAGTGGGTGAACCTAGTGGAAAATACACTGTTCTGGGTATTAGGAGATATATAGCTTTTCACACTGTTTCTAAAAGATGGCTAATGTGGGCAAAGACCACACATGCACTTTTTAAAGTGCTTCAGTCCTAATTGATCATTGCACTCCATGCTCCAGTGATAGTGATAGTACATGTTAGGTTGTGCCAAGGACTATGTAAAGCACTAGGGTAGGTACAAGATAATCAGGTTGGATACAGTCCCTGTCTCATATGGGGCTCACAGTCTAAGGAGAAGAAAGAACAGGGATTGAAGCACCGTTTTAGCCATGAGGAAACTGAGGTACAGAGAAGTTAAATGACTTGTCCAAGGCCACATAGCAGGCAGTGGCAGAGCTAGGATTAAAACCCATATCCTCTGACTCTCAGGCCCATGGTCTTTTGAACTAGACCATGCTGCTTCTGAAGAAAACTATCCCAACTTTCCCAACTATCAGTGAACTAATCTCACCTGCTCCTCAGGTTAAAAATCATGTATTTGTTTGAAAATGCTGACATTAGTTATTTTACACAGTGAGGCTCCAAAATGGAGCCCTGGTCCTCGATCAGACCTCTACACTACTTCCCGTTCGTGAGTTTATCAAGATGCTAAGGAAAATCCCATGAGCAATGTGGTGTCCATTTCCTTTGCAAACACATTTCAGTGGGAATCAAGACCCAAGACAAAGCCAATATCCAGAAGCTGTCAGTCCGGGAGGAAAGGAAGCTTAATCCACTTTTAGCCAGAAGTCACCAGAAGTTCTGGTGCTGTCACTTCTTGGTTTCAGTGGCATCCAAGTTGAGCTGGTGCTTGGACTGATACTTCTGGCAGATCTCTTTAATATCCTGTTCCAACTGGGAGTTGTGGGTAGAGGACTTCCCCGGGAGTTGGTCCACACTTCAACTCTTCATAAATTCATGGTCCTTACCCTTATCTTTTCCAATCTGTGGTATTCTTAATTGGGCCACGTATATTTTTTCCAAAGATGTTGATCTGATTTTATTTTTCCTTGTGTTCAAAATACTTAGGGTATGATGGTTTTGCAGGTCAGAGAGTCTCATCCCTTCTTTTCATAGTCCCATCCCTTCTTCCTCCTCTTCCTCAGTGTTGATCACCATTATCCCCAGCTTGGATGGCAATGTGGAGCCATGCTCTATCATGGCGTTGGTTGTTAACACTCAATATGCTGGCAGCGTGAACTGAGTCCAACTCATCTCCCACTGCCTGGACCATCATACCTGAATCAGTCTTGTCATCCTCTGAGAGTTTTCGTCATCATTCTCATCCACTCATGTTGCTGGACTTCCTGGCATTTCAGTTTCACATTCATTTCTTAATTAATCAAGATCTGAAACACTGACAGTCCTTTAGTATTCTTGCTAAATGAATACTGTAGGAGTTGAGTAGTTCAGGTTCTCTGCCCCGGGATGTTCAAAGACCCAGCTTCACAAGATAGGTGAAGTTGTCTGACCAGACCTTTGGTTTTCAGAATGTGCAAGGAGGGTTTGTAGGAATCATGAAAACTGCCCTTATCAGATGTATATCAGCATATGGGGGCTTCCCTTCAATCATATCTAGTCAGTAATTCCCAGTGACCAGATGTCTGACATACACTCGAACCTAATTTTCTCGAGTATTTCTGTTTTGTTTTGCCATTGTATTGGTGAGCAGGCCAGCTTCCCCAGAGTTGGAGTGCTTTTCATGTCCTTCAGGATTTAACAAGATGTTTCCAGCCTTGGTATTGTGATGCATTTTTCTCATAAAATATAGATATTCCAGTCCTTTAAGTGTTGATTGTAGTATTGCAGCTACTTCATCTTCTGTCAGAATTTGATTTTATAATCAGATGATATCTGACAGACAGCCACCACCATATTACTCCGTGCTGCCATAGTACTTGACCACCTGAGGGCAGTCACATTGTTGCATTATGGATAATTCTTTGATAATCTTCTTTAGGTCAGACTCCACAGAACCTTTCTTGATTGCTACAGTTTGACCAGTTTCTTTATGAATAGCTTTGAACACACTGCCACAAGACCCTTCTCCTAGTTTCTCCAGAACATCAAACACTTCTTCTGGTTACTTGGTGAAACTTTCATCCAATTTTTTAAGCTGCATGATCTTCATTAATTAGCACTGGTTCTTCCATCCTGCTTATAGCTCCATCACCCCGCGATCTACCTCCTAGCCCAGCTGAGCCAGGCCTACCACATCTCTAATGTGGAATTATGAGTGGCAGACTGGAGAACAAGAGTACCACTGCATAACCCACTGGCATTTTAATCAGTTCCTCTGAGCAGGTTCTTGGTTCTGGAGTCTTGGGCTGAGGCTCATCTATTGATTCCTCTGGGAGACCTTATCGGCATCCCACAAGGGGCTCCTAATCCAAGAGATAAGAGAGCAAGTGTATTATGCAGCATTTACAGATGAGGAGACCCCATAACTGAAGGTGCACAGTAAAGCTGCTGTTAGGGGCCCATTCCTCATAGACTCTCTATTGGAATGCTCTGCTCACATGGCTTCAACTACCACCTCTATGCAGAAGATTCCCAAGTCTACCTATGCAGCCCTGAAATCTCAGCTAATCTTCACCTCCACGTCATCTCTTCTCTCCAATTGTGTGTCACAAAAGCTCCTCATGCTCAACATGTCTAAAATCCAACTTTTCATCTTCCCTCCTAAAGAAGGAAGATGAGATGGGAGATGGGAAGGATGGAAGTACCACCCACAGTGATGGGAAAGTCAGGGAGAGGACAAGGTTTGGGAGAGAAGATAAGGAGCTCCATCTTGGACATGTTGAGTTTTAGGTGGCAGGCGGACATCCAGGTGGAGATGTTCTGAAGGCAGGAGGAGATATGAGCCTGGAAGGAGGGGGAGAGAACAGGGAAGGAGATGTAGATTTGGATGTCATCTGCATAGAGATGATAGTTGAAGCCATGGGAGCAAATGAGTTCATCAAGAAAGTATCTACCCTAGTGCTTAGAACAGTGCTTGGCACATAGCAAATGCTTAATGAGTGCCATACCTACTACTTATTATAAAATGGGGATTAATACTGTGAGCCCCATATGATGGCGTTTGTTAAGCACTTACTATGTGCCAAGCCCTGTTCTAAGTGCTAAGGTAGATGCAAGATAATCAGGTTGTCTCATGAGGGGCTCACAGTCTCAATCCCCATTTTACAGATGAGTTAACTGAGTCACAGAGAAGTTAAGTGGCTTGCCCGAGGCCATACAGCAGACAAGTGGCAGAGCCTGGATTAGAACCCAGAATCCTCTGTCTCCCAAGCCCGTGCTTTTTCTAAACTACGCTGCTTGGGACGTGACCCATCCTGATAATCTTGTGTCTAACCCAGCATTTAGTACAATGCTTGGCACATAGTAAAGGATTAACAGTTATCATTAAAAAAATACAACGCAGTTGTTAGACATGTTGCCTGCTCACAACAGTCGTGTATTCAAATCCAAGCTCTGCCACTTGTCTGCTGTGTAACTTTGGGCTAGTCACTTCATTTCTCTGGGCCTCATTTCTCTCATCTTTAAAATGGGGATTGATACTGTGAGCCCCATGTAGGATGGGGACTATGTCCAACCCGATTTGCTTGTATAGTATAGTGCCTGGCACATAGTAAGCACTTAACAAATACCATCATCATCATCACTGCTTGACTCAAAATTCTCTGCTCCATAAAATCCACTACTGGGTTCCTATGTGCCACCATATCAAAAGCAAAGGCTCCTCACAATTGGTTTTTAAGCTTTCCATCAACTCATCTCACCTAACATATTTCTTCTTCACCCACTTTTTCCAACCTGCATTCCAATCTTTTCAATGGACTTCCATCAATCAGTGGTATTTATTGAATGCTTAGTGTGTTCCGAGCACTGTACTGAGAGCTTCAGAGAGTACACTATAACAGAGTTGGTGATTCCCTGCTAACATCTAGACCCTCCTCCTTTGTCCCCTCACTCGCAATGCTCCCCTAGTCTGTCATGGCCTTTCTGCTGATATGGCTGAACATAGTTCTCCATTCCCACAACCTTTCTAAAAGCTTTCCCCTTCCAGCCTCCCAATCATACAAATCTATCGGTCATTTCTAGTACTTAGGGAAGTAATGTGGCCTAATAGAAAGAGCAGGGGCCTTAGAGTCAGAGGACCTGGGTTCTAATCCCAGCTTTGTCACTTGTCTGCTATGTGGTCTTGGACAAGTCACTTAACTTCTCTGTTCCTCAGTTTCCTCATCTCTAAAATGGGAATTCAATCCCTGTTCTTCCTCCCACTTCGTCCTTGTCCCACATGAGGCTTGAAGTCTGTCAAACCTGATTATCTTGTACCTATCCTAGTGCTTAATAAGGTGTTTCCTATGCAGTAAGGATTTAACAAATACAATTACTATCAGCATTTATGAACTTACCTATACCCATCCAACTGCTTATCTTGACCCCTCTGCAAATACCATTTTGTTGGTGTTTTCCATTAGTGTACACTTTTTGTAGACAAAGAACTTATCTTTTGTGTGTTTTGAACTTCCCAAGTGCTTAGCATGTGCAATTGTATCCAGTGGATGTTCAATAAATGTTACTACTACTGCAAAGTCTACTGAGGTCCAGAATAATTAAGCAACTTGGCCAAGGTCATACTAAAGGCTAGTAGTATAGCTGGGTTTATAAGCTAAAGCTTCTGACTTCTAGTCCTATGTACTTTCCTCTAATTCAGGCTTCCTCCCTATATAAAAATATTAAAATGGTCTATAAATTCAAGGTATTATTTGGAGGAAAAATCTATGACCATCGACACCCACAGACAATGAAGAGAGAGAGGAAAAGAGTTTGGAATTAAGAAGAAGTTTGGAAATTATGTGAAATGGAAAGTCAAATATCTCTGCATGCCAGTGGAGGTGCATGTCAGTGTGTATTCACTGGGGTGTCTGGATGACTGGCACTGGCAGGGAGACTCACCACCACCCCACTTTCTCCCCCATCTTCCCACGCCATAACCAAATTCACATTCTACATAAATATTCTGGACATGTGTGTGTGCAGAAGGATAGGAAGAAGCAGAGGAAGGGAGTAGGGGGAGTAGGGAGTAGGAGTCTGCCTCTTCTCCCCTCCCCATTCCCCCTACTCCCTCCCATCCTTCTGCTCTGTTCCATCCTTTACTCTCCAGTGGTTTCCTATCATCCTTCATATCAAACAAAAACTCCTCACTATTGGCTTCAAAGCTCTTCATCACCTTGCACCCCTTACCTCACTTCCCTTCTCTCCTTCTACATACCAGCCCACACACTCCGCTCCTATAGTGCTAACCTTCTCACTGTGCCTCGTTCTTGCCTGTCCCACCACTGACAGCTGGCGCACATCCTACCCCTGGCCTGAATGCCATCCCACCTCAAATCTGCCAAACAATCACTCTCCCCAACTTCAAAGCCTTACAGAAGGCTCACATCCTCCAAAGGGCCTTCCCAGACTGAGCCCCCCTTTTCCTCAGTTCCCCCTCCCCTCGACATCACCTCAACTCACACCCTTTGCTGTTTGCCCCTCCCTGCTCCACAGCACTTATGTATATATGGATATATCTATAATTCTATTTATTCATATTGATGCCTGTTTACTTGTTTAGATGTCTGTCTTCCCCCTTCTAGACTGTAAGCCCCGGTGGGGGCAGGGATTGTCTCTCTTCATTACTGAATTGTACTTTTCAAGCATTTAGTACAGTGCTCTGCACACAGTAAGTGCTCAGTAAATACGATTGAATAAATGAATGAAAGAATGTGGAAGAGCAAGCCAAAGGGCAAAGAATGGAGAATGACGGGGGAGATGTGTGTCGGGAAATGCCACATGGTCAGAGCAGGGATCCACCTGACTCTTGCTCCCCCCTGAGGACTCTCCCCAAGACCAAAGGCAGTTTGGCCCCTGGCCTTAGCTGAGAGGACTGGGTGAGGGTAGGTTTTCCCACTGTCCTCTCTACTCCAGTCTCACCACCTAAAATGCTGACACAAAATGCAGAGTCAACGGTGCCTGAGTGGAGGTGTAGTCTTGCTCTAAGAAGAGCAAGCCACAGGGTGAATGTGAAGAGAACAGGGAGGAGAGGACTACGAAGACTGCCCAACACAACTGTCATAGTTCTCTTCCTTCTTAGCTGCCACTGTGACTGTAATGCAGTGGTGTAATGAAATCATCATGCAGCACTGTAAATGACATCAGCTGAAGCAAGGATCATGAGAAGGAGGTCTCACTAGACCGTCCATCCCTGTGCCCAAACATTAGTTAATATGGCCCTCCACACCTCAGATTTTCAGTTGCCTGAACAGCTACAGATGTCCCATAATTATCAGCAACTCTCCAATAGGAATAATCTGCTAAACAACAATTCTCTAGACTGTAAGCTTGTTGTGGGCAGGGAGTGTGTCTGCTTATTGTTATATTGTAACAATAATTACAATAATAATAATTATGGTATTTGATAAATGCTTACTATGTGCCAGTCACACTAAGCGCTGGAGTGGATACAAGCAAATCAGGTTGGACACAGTCCCTGTCCCATATGGGGCTCAAGGTCTCAATCCCCATTTTACAGATGAGGTAACTGAGGCCCAAAGAAGTGAAGTGACTTGCCCAGGGTCACACAGCAGACAAGTGGCAGAGCTGGGATTAGAACCCCTGACTTTCTGAATCCTGGACCCATGTTCTATCCAATGCACCATGCTGCTTCTCCAAGCACTCTCCCAAGCAATTAGTACAGTGCTCTGTATACAGTAAGCATTCAATAAATACGATTTAATGAATCAATTTTCAGCATCACAGTGAAAATCAATTCTATTTTTTATTTGAGAGCCCCTTTTTTTCAGCCTGAGAGAGTGAGCTATGGGAGGAGGAGAAATGGATATCTCTGACAATTATGAATATAGTCTGATGGACAGGGATGAAAGTAAAATTCTTTTTCACCATAATACTGTGGACAAAGGTGAATGGTGGCAAGAGGGCTACGAGGGGATGGGAGAAAGCAGGAGAAGCAGACATGGGATCAGCCTTCTGCCAGAGGAGGGCCCGGTTCACCACCACAGGTTCCCAGCTCAGAGGGACACATCCTGCCAGCAGAGGGCAAGAAGTAGCGCCACCACCTTCGATCCACTTCAAGCTTCACTCCTACAGACATTCATTCATTCATTCATTCAATAGTATTTATTGAGCGCTTACTATGTGCAGAGCACTGTACTAAGCGCTTGGGATGAACAAGTCGGCAACAGATAGAGACAGTCCCTGCCGTTTGACGGGTTTACAGTCTAATCGGGGGAGACGGACAGACAAGAACAATGGCACTAAACAGCGTCAAGGGGAAGAACATCTCGTAAAAACAATGGCAACTAAATAGAATCAAGGCGATGTACAATTCATTAACAAAATAAATAGGGTAACGAAAATATATACAGTTGAGCGGACGAGTACAGTGCTGTGGGGATGGGAAGGGAGAGGTGGAGGAGCAGAGGGAAAAGGGGAAAATGAGGCTTTAGCTGCGGAGAGGTAAAGGGGGGATGGCAGAGGGAGTAGAGGGGGAAGAGGAGCTCAGTCTGGGAAGGCCTCTTGGAGGAGGTGATTTTTAAGTAAGGTTTTGAAGAGGGAAAGAGAATCAGTTTGGCGGAGGTGAGGAGGGAGGGCATTCCAGGACCGCGGGAGGACGTGACCCAGGGGTCGACGGCGGGATAGGCGAGACCGAGGGACGGCGAGGAGGTGGGCGGCAGAGGAGCGGAGCGTGCGGGGTGGGCGGTAGAAAGAGAGAAGGGAGGAGAGGTAGGAAGGGGCAAGGTGATGGAGAGCCTTGAAGCCTAGAGTGAGGAGTTTTTGTTTGGAGCGGAGGTCGATAGGCAACCACTGGAGTTGTTTAAGAAGGGGAGTAACATGCCCAGATCGTTTCTGCAGGAAGATGAGCCGGGCAGCGGAGTGAAGAATAGACCGGAGCGGGGCGAGAGAGGAGGAAGGGAGGTCAGAGAGAAGGCTGACACAGTAGTCTAGCCGGGATATAACGAGAGCCCGTAATAGTAAGGTAGCCGTTTGGGTGGAGAGGAAAGGGCGGATCTTGGCGATATTGTAGAGGTGAAACCGGCAGGTCTTGGTAACGGATAGGATGTGTGGGGTGAACGAGAGGGACGAGTCAAGGATGACACCGAGATTGCGGGCCTGCGGGACGGGAAGGATGGTCGTGCCATCCACGGTGATGGAGAAGTCTGGGAGAGGACCGGGCTTGGGAGGGAAGATGAGGAGCTCAGTCTTGCTCATGTTGAGTTTTAGGTGGCGGGCCAACATCCAGGTGGAGACGTCCCGGAGGCAGGAGGAGATGCGAGCCTGAAGGGAGGGGGAGAGGACAGGGGCGGGGATGTAGATCTACGTGTCATCTGCATAGAGATGGTAGTCAAAGCCGTGAGAGCGGATGAGTTCACCGAGGGAGTGAGTGTAAATGGAGAACAGAAGAGGGCCAAGAACTGACCCTTGAGGAACTCCAACAGTTAAAGGATGGGAGGGGGAGGAGGCTCCAGCGTAGGAGACCGAGAATGATCGGCCAGAGAGGTAAGAGGAGAACCAGGAGAGGACAGAGTCCGTGAAGCCAAGGTGAGATAAGGTATGGAGGAGGAGGGGATGGTCGACAGTGTCAAAGGCAGCAGAGAGGTCAAGGAGGATCAGAATGGAGTAGGAGCCATTGGATTTGGCAAGAAGGAGGTCATGGGTGACCTTAGAGAGAGCAGTCTCGGTAGAGTGGAGGGGACGGAAGCCAGATTGGAGGGGGTCTAGGAGAGAATGGGAGTTAAGGAATTCTAGGCATCGATTGTAGACGACTCGTTCTAAGATTTTGGAAAGGAAGGGTAGTAGGGAGATAGGATGATAACTGGAGGGGGAAGTGGGGTCAAGAGCGGGTTTTTTTAGGATGGGGGAGACGTGGGCATGTTTGAAGGCAGAGAGGAAGGAGCCCTTGGAGATTGAGTGGTTAAAAATAGAAGTTAAGGAAGGGAGGAGAGCAGGGGCGATGGTTTTAAGAAGGTGAGAGGGAATGGGGTCCGAGGCGCAGGTGGAGGGGGTGGCACTTGCGAGGAGGGAGGAGATCTCCTCTGAGGATACTGCAGGGAAGGATGGGAAAGTAGGGGAGGGGGTTGTTGGGGGGGAGGGGAGAGGCGGAGGGGTGACTTTGGGGAGCTCAGACCTGATCGTGTTGATTTTCGTGAGGAAATAGGTGGCCAAATCATTAGGGGTGAGAGATGGGGGAGGGGGAGGAACAGGGGGCCTAAGGAGAGAGTTAAAGGTCCGGAACAATCGGCGGGGGTGACGGGCATGGGTGTCGATGAGGGAGGAGAAGAAGCTTTGCCTGGCGGAGGAGAGGGCAGAGTTAAGGCAGGAAAGGATAAATTTGAAGTGTGTGAGGTCGCCTTGGTGCTTGGACTTTCGCCAGCAGCGCTCAGAAGCTCGAGCATAGGAGCGTAGGAGGCGGACGGAGGAGGTGATCCAGGGCTGTGGGTTAGTGGAGCGAGAGCGGCGGAGGGAACCCAAGGTACAAAGGCCTAGGGCTTTGGGTCTCAGTAAAAATAAGAGATTCAGGGCTTCGACTGCCGGCCACTAAGAGGCAACAGGGCCTAAGGGCAGAACAGTGGGTTTCAACCCCTTCCCAAGTAGGCTCACGTGGGTGGAGAAGCAGTGCTGCCACAGAGGTCACCCTCTCACCCCCAAGACGACAGACAACAATGTTGTCCAGGACAACCAACTTTTTCTTTTACCAGCACAAAATCTGGGCCCATTCCAGTTCACTGCCAACACTGACTGGATTTTGCGCTCTTTTCATTTAATTTGGGACAGTTGCAAAATTGTGGAGCCTAAGGGAAAAGAGTATTTCATTTCTGCTTCTCCTACTCACCCAAGTTCCATAAAAGTACTGTCCTACCTGCTCTGCAACTTCACACCACTGCAGTGGGTGGGGTTACCTGGGTTTCAGAAAATATCAATATGACAGTTTCACTTCAGATGAAGTGATAGTCCTTCCCAAGTGAACCTACAGAAGCAAACCACAAATCTAGGCACTTAATTTTTTTTATAGATTGGTTAGAGATCACCCTCGCTGCAAATAATCAGATGTTGAATTTATGAAAAATGTTTATGTTATTATTTAGGGAAGCAGCATGATCTAGGGGAAAAAGAATGGGAGTGGAAGTCAAAGCCCAGCTCGATTATAGACTCACTCATTTCCTTACTCAATTTCGCATACTGTCTTTACAGCAAAAACTATGCCTACTCTGGTGCAATTATCTTCAAAGGCTATAGGATTGAATCAATTTCAGTTCATATCATTCCTCTGCTGCTGTTTTTAAATAAAAACACAATGCCCTGGAATAGTTTATTCTTTATTAATTGAGCATGCAAACAGAAACACACATGTACACAATGGAAAATGAAGCAGAACATGAAGAAAAAATGAGTGAAACAAGCTTGATCAGAGCGCTCTGACTCTCCTTTGAGCTCCTGAGATTGATAGATTTTTTTCTTCCTGCCTTTCTCTTCCCCCCCAGTACTCTTGTACTGTAGTCCACTTGCTTTCTGACTCTCGCCAGTTAATCAGCCTTGGTAAAAGTGGAAACTGCCCACAGAAGATAACAGAAAGTTGGGAAATAAAGTGCAAACTTATCAGCCATACTTGTCCAGTGAAAATAGGGCTTCACTGCCACAGAGGGCGCACACCATACCCTCTCTGGGCTACTGATGATGTGACAGAAGGCTTCTGTATCGAGATACCAGCCTGGGCCTGTAGCTATCATTCTATAACCCCTCTCTAGTCCTAATGATACCTGTGGGGAAGACCATGGTAACTCTGACATCATCAATGAATGAAACACCTATTGATCCACTGGAAGCCAGGCTGAGAAGAGCCCCACACCTGCCCAAACCTCTCCCTTCTAGGGTGGTTGAGCCGGCTGAAGAGGGTATGGAGGGTTGGAGAGAGTCAGTGGTTGCTGAAGAGGCAGAGAAAGGCTCTGCTGCTGTATCTCAGGAAGGATTAATTGGGGAGGAGAACTACTCCGATCTGTTTCCCGCTGAAGCATAAACATAAGCCCTCTTCCCATTGAACAACTGGAGAAGGAGCTCCTGGGGTCCTGGGTAACTGTCCTAAATAATTTACTGTCAGTCATTCACTGAATAGTATTACCTGAGTCTCCTGTGCCCCTATCATGGGGCCAGATGCTTGGGATAATACAACAACAACAAAAAGCAACGTTTCCTGGATGAATTCACTACTTAATAGGGATTCAAACTAACCTAAAATGTACACATATAGCGTGAACAGCTAAAAAGGGTATAGAAGTCCACTAAAGGAAGACTTACGAAAAGAAATCATAGTTTCCAAGCTACCTTCTTTGGTTGAATTCCATCATTGCTTTACAAGTCAGTTACAGACTTCTTTCTCTGATTGGTTCCTCCAGATAGAAACTGATTGGAGGGCATGTCTGCCTGTTGAGATGAGGTGGAGGAAGAGGTTAGCAGCTCTCAAATCTGATGCAATAAGGTTGGGGAATGGTGGCTGAGAAAGTGGCACCAATGACAAGAAGAGATGCCAGATGTGAGGTGTAGGCCACAGCACTGGAAACTAGGTGTAAGAACTTTTAGGTTCTTTCTGAGGCCTTTTCGAGGACTCCTAATGCTCAATACTTATTTAATATATCTTTCTCTAAACTAGGAAAATTTACTGCAAGTTCTCAATCAGTCAATCAATCAATCAATACTATCTAAGTATCTCTGTTGCTGGGAAATCTAGATTCACCACATGCATGTTAGAGGTAGTTCCATCTACCTTAATCTACTTGTAGTATTCACCTCATATCACCTGGCAGAAAGGATGGCAAGACACTGGTGCTCCAACTATGTAGGGGTATGAAAAATAAGTAAAATTAAGGACCATTTTACTATTTTGGTTGATTAAATTAATGCTACTTCTGAATAAGGACAAACATGACTGAAGTGTATGGGAAGAGTTGGAAAATAAACTGTAGATTTAGATGGATCTTTAATGGGAACAGATCAAAAATTAGGCTTGCCCATGATGAAGTTGAAATTGAGGGGTCATGTTTGATTGGACTAGCAATTTTTTCTGATATCTACTTTGGAACAAGACTCTTAGCATCCTAACCTCCGTGAAGCCTTTACACAAGAAAAGCATTTTCTCTAACGATTGCTACTGGCCAGGCTGGTCTGTCCACTGCAGTGGCCTCCTGACAGTCCACTACTCTACCACAATGCTTGAGACTGTGCCTCATTAAATCTTTATAGTATTTAATCTATAAATCAATCAATCAATCCATCAATTGTATTTAATTGGGAAGTAGCGTGGCCTAGTAGAAAGAGCACAGACCTGGGAGTCAGAGGGCCTAGTTGCTAATTTTTTTTAATATTCATTAAGTGCTTATTATTTGCAAGACACCATACTACGCACTGGGGTAGATATGAGATAATCAGGTTAAACATAGTCCCTGTCTCACATAGGGCTCAGAGTCTTAATACCCATTTTACAGATGAGGTAACTGAGGCACAGAGAAGTGAAGTGACTTGCCTTAGGTCTCACAGCAAATAAATTGGTATCTAGATCTTATGACTCTTAGGCCCATGCTCTTTTCACTAGACCACATTGCTTCTCAAGCACTAGTCCATCATTTGTCTGCTGTGTGACCTTGGGCAAATCGCTTAATTTCTTTGTGCCTCAGTTTCCTCATCAGTAAAATGAGGATTAAATCGTACTCAAATCTTACTAAATCCTACTGAAAGAAAAAACTATTTTTCTTCCCTTATTGACACCCATGACCATCACCACCGTCAGCTGCTCTGGACATTTAACTCCCTCCTCAGGCCCCCTGTTTCTCCCCCTCCTCCGTCCCTCACCCCCAACGATCTGGACACCTACTTCATTAGGAAAATTAACACCATCAGGTCTGAGTTCCCCAAAGTCACCCCTCCCCCTTCTCCACCTGCCCCACTCTCAACCCCTCCTCTACTTTCCCATCCTTCCCAACAGTATCTTCAGAGGAGATCTCCTCCCTCCTCTGAAGTGCCTCCCTCTCCACCTGTGCTTCAGACCCCATTTTCCCTTGCAAAGCTTCTCACCCCTTTCCTCCTCCCCTCCTTAACTTCCATTTTCAACTGCTCACTCTCCAACAACTTCTTCCCCTTTACCTTCAAACGCACCCATGTCTCCCCCAAACTAAAAAAAAACCCTCCCTTGACCCCACTGCCCACTCCAGTTATCGCCCCATTTCCCTCCTACCCTTCCTTTCCAAACTCCTAGAGTGAGTCATATACACTCGCTGCCTCGAATTCCTCAACTCCAACTCTCTCCTGGACCTCCTCCAGTCTGGCTTCCGTCCCCTCCACTCCACCAAAACTGCCTCTCAAAGGTCACCAATGGCTTCCTTCTCGCCAAATCCAATGGCTCTTACTCTATCCCAATCCTCCTCGACCGCTCAGCTGCCTTTGACACTGTCAACTGGGCCCTTTGCCTCAACACATTATCCAACCTTGGCTTCATGGACTCTGCCCTCTCATGGTTCTCCTCATTTCTCTGGCTGATCATTCTCAGTCTCCTTAGTGGGCTTCTCATCCCCCTCCCATCCCCTAACTGTAGGGAGTCCTCAAGTTCTAGGTCTCCTTCTGTTCTCCAACTATACTCACTCCCTTGGTGAACTCATTCACTCCCACGGCTTCAATTATCATCTCTACACAGATGACACCTAAATCTACTTCTCTTCCCCTGTTCTCTCTCTTTCCCTCCAGGCTCATATCTGCCCCTGCCTTCAGGACATCTCCAACTGGAAGTCCACCCGCCACCTAAAACTCAACATGCCCAAGACTGAGCTCCTTATCCTCCTTCCCAAACCTTGTCCTCTCCCTGACTTTCCCATCACTGTGGACAGCAATATCATCCTTTCCATCTCACAAGCCCACAACCTTGGTGTTATCCTTGACTCTGCTCTCTCATTCAACCCACACATCCAATCTGTCACCCAAACCTGCCAGTCTAACCTTCACAACATTGCCAAGAACCCCCCATTCCTCTCCATCCAAACTGCTACCTGTTAGTATAATCTCTCATTATATCCTGACTGGATTACTATATCAGCCCCCTTTCTGATTCCCCCATCCTCCTGTCTTTCCCCGCTTCAATTTACATTTCACTCTGCTGCCCAGATTATCTTTCTACAGAAATGCTCTGGGCATGTCACCCCCCTTCTCAAAAATCTCCAGTGTTTGCCTATCAATCTTCACATGAAGCAAAAACTCCTCACTCTTGGCTTCAAAGTTCCCCATCACCTTGCTCCTTCCTACCTCACCTCCCTTCTCTCCTTCTATAGTCCAGCCCCCTCACTCTGCTCCTTTACTGCTTATCTCTTCACTGTACCTTGTTCTTGCTTGTCCTGCTGTCGACCCCAGGCCCACATGTTACCTCTGACCTGGAATGCCCTCCCTCCTCACATCCGCCATACTAGCTCTCTTCGCTTCTTCAAAGCCCTACTGAGAGCTTACTTTCGGCAGGAGGCCTTCTCAGACTGAGCCCCCCTTTTCCTCTGCTCATCCTCCCCTCCCAATGCCCCTACTCCCTCCCTCTGCTCTACCGCTTTCCTCTCCCCATAGCACTTTTGTATATTTGTACATATTTATTATTTTACTAATAATGTATATTTATCTATTATTCAACTATTTATAATTTAATTCATATATATTATATTATAAATTTATATTTTATAAACTATCTATTTTGATGCTATTGATTCCTGCCTACTTGTTTTGTTTTGCTGTCTGTCTCCCCTTCTAGACTGTGAGCCCATCGTTGAGTAGGGATTGTCTCTATTTGTTGTGGAATTGTACTTTCCAAGAGCTTAGTACAGTGCTCTGCACACAGTAAGCGCTCAATAAATACGATTGAACAAATGAATGAATGGGGCTAGGAAGGGGGAAGAACAAAGGGATCTAATCAGTGCAATGGATAAGGGAGAAGGAGAAGTGGAAGGGGGGCTTAGTTTGGGAAATCCTCTTGGAAGAGTTGTGCCTTCAATAACCCAAAAAATCCAAAAAACACTTTGAAGATAGGGAGAATAATTGTCTGTTTGATTTGAGGGGGGCAGGGAGGGTGCCATTCCAGGCCAGAAATAGACAAGGGCTAGTGTTTGGCTGTGAGATAAGCGAGATCGAGACACGGTGAGAAGATCAGGATTAGAGGAGTGAAGTGTGTGGGCTGGGTTGTAGTAGGAGAGAAGTGAAGTGAGGTAAATAAATAAATAAATAAATAAATAAATAAATAAATAAATAAATAAATAGTGCTATTTAAGTGCTTACTATGTGCAAAGCATGGTTCTAAGCGCTGGGGGATACAAGGTGATGGGGTTGTCTCACGTGGGGCTCACAGTCTTCATCCTCATTTTACAGATGAGGGAACTGAGGCACAGAGAAGTGAAGCGACTTGCCCAAAGTCACACAGCTGGAAAGTGGCGGAGCCAGGATTAGAAACTGTGACCTCTGACTCCCAAGCCAGGGCTCTTGCCACTGAGCCACGGGCGCAAGGTGAATAAGTGCTTTAAAAACAATGGTGAGCAGTTTTTGTTTGATGAGGAGGTGGATGAGCAAACACTGGAGGTTATTGAGAAGTGGGGAAACATGTTCTGAACATTTTTCTAGAAAAATGATCCAGACAGCAGAGTTAAGTATGGACTGGAGTGGGGAAAGGCAGGAAGCAGGCAGGTCAGCAAAGAGGCTGATGCAGTAATCCAGAAGCGATAGAGGAGTGATTTTATCAACGTGGTAGTAGTTTGCATGGAGAGCAAAGGGTGGATTTTGAGCTCCAGGCTTTAAAAATAAAATAAATAAAAATAAATAATGGTATTTGCTAAGAGCTTACTCTGTGCCAGGCACTGTACTAAGCAGTGGGTTGGCTACAAGCAAATCAGGTTGGACACAGTCCCTGTCCCTTGTGGAGCTCACAGTCTCCATCCCCATTTTACAGACAAGATAACTGAGGGTCAGAGAAGTGAAGTGACTTGCCCAAGGTCACACAGCATGTAAGTGGCAGAGCTGGGATTAGAACCCATGACCTTCTGACTCCCAGGCCCGTGCTCTATCCACTGGGCCATGCTACTTCTCTGATAATAATAATTGTGGTATTTGTTAAGCACTTAACTATGTGGCAGATACTATACTAAGTGCTATGGTGGACAAGCAAATTGGGTTGAACGCAGTCCCTGTCCCTCGTGGGGCTCACAGTCTCAACTCCCATGTTACAGATGAGGTAACTGAGACACAGAGAAACAAGTGACTTGCCCAAGGTGACACAGCAGACAAGTGGAAGAGCCAGGATTAGAATCCATGACCTTCTGACTCCCAGGCCTGTGCTCTAACCACTATACCTTATTAACTTGTTTTTCTGGAATCTGAGGAAATCAAGGTTAAAATTTAAAAGGCAGAAGTGAGTAGCTGAATAAATAGGAAATTTGGAGCTGGAATTTGGAAGAAAACGGGCATTACTGTGTGCAATGCTTAGGATATTATGGGTATTCTAACTGTTGCTGGGCATCCAAGGAACCTAATAACTTCCTTCTTGGTCTCTCATGCTTATCAACAATTTTCCTGTACCTAAAGATTCACAGCTTCCTTCTTCTGCAGAAAAGTCTCCTGGGGTAATGGAGCGACAATGAGAATGGCCCAGAAGAAGCTGCTTCTTGTTCCCTCTCATGCAATCTCCTGCCACCAGTGCCATTGTAGAGATCCCATTTCTCATAGAAGCAGGACAGGTTCTGGAAACAGGATCAGCAGGGCCATAAAGAACCAAGCTTCTGTCTCTGAGGTCTTGTTGGAGGGAGAGAAGTTAACAGGGAGCAGAGCAGCAAAGGTAAATTCCCTTCCTTATCTGACTGTAGCCATCTCTCCTCCAGTCTCCATTCCCTCTTCTTCTCTTATCTTGTCTTATGCCGCTGAGTCGTTTCCGACCTGTAGCAACACCACGGACACATCTCTTCCAGAATGCCCCACTCTCCATCTGCAATCATTCTGGTAGTGTACCCGTAGAGTTTTCTTGGTAAAAATATGGAAGTGGTTTACCACTGCCATCTTCCACACAGTAAACCGGCGTCTCGGCCCTTGACTCTCTCCCATGCCACTGCTGCCCAGAATGGGTGACATTTGCCTTCGACTTGTTAGTCACTGCCCAAGCTAGGAATTGAATGGATAGGCCTCTGCTTGACTCTCCCTCCTGTAGCTTAGACTAGTAGAGTACTGGAAACTCCCCAGGTGCAAACCCAAGAGGGGACTCCCTCTTCATCCTATCTCTTATCCCTTTCTACCATACCCTCCTCTCCATTCTTTCTGAGCCCCTTCCCTTACTGTGGGTCTTGCAGCACAGCATCAGTTGACTGTCACCCCCAACCCCATTTCTCAGGTTATGTGACTCTCTCCCACCTCAGATCTGGGCTCTTCTTTAAGAGAGCAGTGAAGAGAGGTGTGAGTTTGGTAGAATTATCCTCACCAATCTATAGTTCAAGGATATTTTCTTTAACCCCAAAGTCCCAACCATGGTTATGGCATACTTAGGGTGCATGCCAAACATGCTTAGGATGTTTTCTATTACTGTCTCTGTCACTGTTCAGTGGCTGGAGGTCTTGTCTTCATCCTCCATGTCTCTCCAAGTGCACAGCGTGGACAAACCCAACCACGGGTGTCAATTTTGGGGGAAGGGGGGGGATTTTTCCTGTAGAGAAACACCTTTCAACTCAAAGAGAAGGATGGAAAATTTCCATAGTGGAGAACTGACTCTCTCAACTCAGTCTCAGGCGTTGATCCCTTCGTCCATATTGGATTCTTATAGGGTAAAACTGGGGATAGTAGATTGGGGTTGGATGTTGAAAAAGAAGTCATAGAGTTCTTCCAATTATGTTTGGAGCAGTTGTTGTAAATAGAATTGTAGGCTGGAATGACCGTGGGTGTGACTTCATATGGCACTGCTCATATAACTCAGCCTCAGATTCCATCCTTTTATCCCGTCCCAGTCCCTGGCTGTATGAATCTTTTGTTCACTTTCCCAACACCATTGAGTGCTGATGGAGAGAGGACCCAAGGAGGTTTTAATCAATTCATCTCCTCACTCAGTCCTGCCCCTGAGTTTCAATGAGATCCCACCCTTCTCAACATTACCCCTCAACTCCTGAATCTTTCAGGAATAATAGACATTCATCATGGCTTCCATGAGAACTGGAATGCTACTGATTTTCCCATGATAAATTACAGTATACCAAGCAAGTCAGTTCCCCCAGAGAAGCCTCCCAGACCAGTTACGCAACTGGATTTCTTAATTGAGGCCAAGCCACAGGGGTTAAATCCCTAAATGCTATTTTTCATGCCTGTACTCGAGTCTTTCTCTGAGAACAACAGTCACACACAGAATACTAACCCCTGACCATGAAATGATCCATCAAACTCTATATGATCCGTCAAATGATTGTATAGACAACTGCCCTTTTTGCTTCATGACCCTATCATAGGTTTGAGCCAGTGGGAAGATAGGAGCTTTGGGGTGATATTGCTAGTATGACTTTCTATAGGGAGAAGAAAGATTTACCACTGAACAGGGCCCAATGCAGAGTGCAGTTTGGATTGTACCATAAGAACCTCGGATCACATAGTAAATTGTTGAAAGGACTGGTGGAATATAGTCCCAATCTGGCCTGAAATCTATGCAAAGCAAGTGTGATTTTTCAAATGAATTTTTTTTGTAGATGTGTACCTTTTATCAGCTCATATCTAGATTGTAAGCTTACTGTAGTTAAGGAATGTGCCTACCAACTATGTTGGATTGTACTCTCCCAACCGCTTAGTATAGTGCACTACACACAGTAAGCACTCAAATCCCATTGATTGATTGGTTGCAAATTGCTCAGGAAAAAGCATAACAATGATCCTTGCACTGTTTGGTTTAACTGTGCTAATAAAGAGTGATGAAACCATGACATACATTTCACCAAAGAAGCCCACCACAGGAGAGCTCGGATTTACAGTATCAGTCAAAGGGTAGCAACAGTTGCCTGATCCTTGGCAGATGAAGATGCTCATTTGAAGAAGTGATCCCAGGGCAATACCACCTTCACTACTGAGCCCTAATTTAATGTTTACCAGTTCTTTCTTGGAAATTGGAACAAAATGATAGTGTCTCTATCAGAATGGTTTAAAAACCTGGAATGTTTTTAATTGTGTCAATGTGTAAATGAAATACATTTACACTAGTGGATTAATGTTTCAATGAACATTTTCTTAACGTACTCTCTTCCGCTGTCTCTATTTTCTTTCTCCCAGCCAGGTTGCTCTGCAGGTGGCCTTCTCTGGGTCTAAAAGAAAATTCAAGATAACAGATGCCACTGAGATCTCTTTTGGGATCTTGTTTCTGTTACAGATCAGCACTGGAGTCTTAGTGAATGGATTCCTCCTCCTGTTCTATACCCATATGTTCTCGACCAGTCACAAGTTCAGCTCCTCAGGCTCAATTCTTTCCCACCTAGCTCTGGCCAATACCGTAACACTTCTCGCACTTGGAATTCCAGAGACCATCTCAGTATGTGGTCTGAGAAATTTCCTGAACAATGTTGGATGCAAAATCCTCTTTTACTTTTTTGAGTGGGCTAGGGCCTTGTCAACAGCACCACCTGCCTCCTGAGTGTCTTCCAACCCATCACTATCAGTCCTGACACTGCCAGGTGGGCAGAAGCCAAAGTCAAATTACACAAGTGTATCCTCCCCTCCTGTACCTTCTCCTGGATCCTCAATATGCTAGTAGAGCTTTATAGAGTGATGAACATGACATGTCCCCAGTACAGCAGCAGTCTTCAGAGCCTAGTGGATTATAAATACTGCTCGAGGGTTAGCCTCAGTACAATCACCACCTTGGTATATGCTGTTGCACTTTCTCTTCGGGATCTGGACTTTGTAGGGCTTTGGAGTACAGCCAGTGGCTACATGGTGTTTGTCCTGCACAGACACCACTGGCGAGTCCAGCACCTTCACAGACCCAGCAACTCCCCCAGAGTGATGCCTGAAGTCATAGCAGCCAAGAAAGTCATTGCCCTGGTGACTCTTTTCATCCTTCTCTATGGGCGACAGTCAGTCACGCTGAATATTATAATTAATGTGAAAGAAAAGTCACCTCTCCTGCTAAATAGCCACATAGTTTTTGCACAAACCTTCACAGCCATAAGTCCATGCCTAGTGATTCATAGTGACAGAAGAATGAGAATGTTCTAGAAAAGGGAATCTCCTGTTTCCAACATAGATTTCCCCTCTTAGGGTCCCAAACAAGCCACTTGCTCTCTCAGTGATTTCCCCTGATTTGGTTAGGGTAGATACTTACTGAAGTTATGGATCCTATACTGTACAGGGCAAACTGAAGGTAATTGCAATGGCAGGAAGGGTGATATCTTTTTCTGGTACCATAGAACAAGGCTAGCTTCAATTAATCCATCATATTATTGAGTGCTTATTGTGTGCAGAGCACTGTACCAAGCACTTGGGAGAGTACAATAAAAATGAGTTAGTAGACAGGTTCCCTTAGCACAAAAAGCTTCGAATGGTAGATGATATAAATTCCTACCTCAGGGTGGAATGGGAGGAAAATGACAAATTATCTGTTGACTATTCCAAGATGGCCACTTTTCCGAGCATTTAAGCTATAACACATCTTTTTTTATTACTTTTTATGATATTTGTTAATAGCTTACTTTGTGCCAGGTGCTGAACTAAGTGATGGGGTAGATAGAAGGTAGTTGGATTGGACACAGTCCTTGTCCCACATAAGAGTCACATTCTTAATCCCCTTTTTACAGATGAGATTACTGAGGCACAAAGAAGTTAGGTGATTTACCCCACGTCACACAGCAGGTATATGTCAGAACCAGGATTAGGAGCCAGGTCCTCTGGCTCCCAGGCCCTTGTGCTTTTCATTACGTCATGCTGCTTCTATGAGACTTCAGCAATATAATCCCCACACAGGATCCAAGTCACCCTTCCCTCTATCACATGTGTGGCAGCCATTTGTGTCCAAGAACATCCACTTCCTCATCCTCTCCTAGCAATCAGGCAATCATTCAGTCAATTATATTTATTGAACACTTACTGTGTGCAGTGGATTGTATTAAGCTTTTGACAAAGTACAATATAACAATAAACAGACACATTCCCTGCCCACAATGACTTTATATTCCAGGGGGTGAGAAAGAGATATTAATATAAATGATTTCAAATATATATGTAAGTTCTGTGGGGCTGGGAAGGTGGAGGGTGAATAAAGGGAGCAAGTCATGGTGATGCAGAAGGGAATGGGGGAAGAGGAAAAGAGGGTTTAGTCAGGGAAGACCTCTTGGAGGAGATGTATCTTCAATGAAGCTTTGAAGGTGGGAAGAGTAATTGTCTGTCAGATATGAGGAGGGAAGGTATTTCAGGCCAGAGGCAGAACATGGACAAGAGGTCTGCGGCCAGATTGATGAGATCAAGATACATTGAGAAGGTTAGCATTAGAGGAGCAAAGTGTGCGGCCTGGGTTGTAGTAGGAGAATAGCAAGGTGAGGTAGAAAGGGGAAAAGTGATGGACTTCTTTAAAGCCAGTGATGAGGAATTTCTGTTTGATGTGGAGATAGATGGGTAACCACTGGCCCGACCCTTAGCCCCATGAAGTGGAGTCATTTATGATAAGGCTTGACATTTGTTTTTCATGTATTTAATTTCCAGGTAGCTGTGGGTTGGCAGGAAATGCTTGATTTGAGGGGTCTGGAGCTGGAAGCTGGGATCTGCTTGCCCAGCACCCTAGGAGAGACAGGGGGCCTGTAGCTGTGAGTCACTGAGCAAACAAACCTGAAACAGCTATCCCCCATGCTGACTCAGAGCTGGCTGCTAATACATCTCATGCCCTCTTCCGGCTCTCTGGCCTGTTCCTGGCTGTTCCACTATGGCCTGATTTTCCCTCCCTGATGGCAAGATCCCAGGATAAGTCCAGTGGAGCTCGCTCTGAAAGTGTAGAGCTATGACATCGCCAATCATTGTGAGAAACACCAGTGAACCAACCCGCCGCAGCTTTCACCGTCACTGCTGCCAGACTTTCAGAGAGGGGATAACTTTAGTGCCAGCCTGGAGGGATGGAGAGGCTGCCTGACTTTCAGTCCATCCCTGTCCAGTTAAATCCTTCCAGGCCTCTCCCAGTGAAACTCCCTAAGGCTCATGACAGCCGCCTAGGCCTAATAATAGAACTGCCCTTGTAGTTGACCTGCTACTGCACCTCTGGCCATTGCTGATTGCTGCTGAAATTCCTGGACAGGCATCTTGAGTCCCAGGACAACTAGGTTAGACCCCTGCAGCTGACCTACTGGCCCACCTCTGTCCTGCACTTCCTGTTTGAGAAACCAAGCAGGGCGGGGAGAGTCCCATGCAATCAGAAAGCTGGTCTACCTCTGCTGACATCTGCAGTGAGGTTTAAGGATGTTAGATGCACAGAATCCTAGGCCAGTTGGCTGGGAACCATATAGTTGGCCAGCTGGTTCACTGCTACGCTGGCCACTACTGCCAGGCTTCCCAGTTGAGATAGCCTGAGTGCCAACCCAGGGAAATGGGGTTGATTACACACTGCCAACCTGCTGCTCCACCTCTACCCCCATTGCCCCTGCCAGTCCTCACCAATTAAGGGTAAGATAAGGTAGAATGAAATGTTCTGGGGTAGATACAAACTAATCAGGTTAGGCAGAGTCCCTGTCCCACAGTCCTGAATCCCTTCTCAGCATGGTGTAGTGGGTCCCAGCAAGAGCATTTGCTATAATCTACTCTCCCCAGGTTTTCTTTAAACAATCCACTGAGGCTGAGTTAAAGTGACACATCTCTTTTCCTATGAAAAAGTAAGGTTCCTCCTCCCCAGGATCAAAATGTCTTACTCCAGGAAAAGTCTCAAAGTAAAACAGTGTCTGCTGCCTGTATTTGGGTCTGCCATGCCCTGCATCTTCAGAGATATTAAGAGTGAAACAGAGACCATTAGCCATTGGTTAAAGACATGAGATCAGAAAAAAAAATTGGTCGGGGTTTTAATTTTAGAGAAAGGGCTCCTCATTTCCTGGCATCACCCCATTTGTAAGAATGCATCTTATGGGTCTATCCCTCTCTGCTCTTGAAGGAGGACCCAGACCCGAAATTTGAGGCAGAACCATAAACTGGGGCATAGGGATAAGGAGGCTGGGGCATAGGGAAAAGGAGTCCAGGGCAACTGTTCATACAGTGAGGAAACAGGGGAGGAAGAAATAGTATAGGTCTGGAAGGAAGAAGAGGGAGAGATAGAGGATGAAATGGGGAGAAGCTATAGGAAGAACAATCAGGAAGAGCAGCACACTTCATTCATTCATTTAATCCTATTTATTGAGCATTTACTTTGTGCGGAGCACTGGACTAAGTACTAGGAACGTACAATTCGGCAACAGATAAAGACAATCTCTGCCCAACAACCGGCTCACAGTTGAAACGGGAGACAGACAACAAAACAAAACAAAACAAAACAAAACAAAACAAAACAAGTAGTCTGGCATCAATATCATCAAGACAAATAGAATCATAGATATATACACATCATTAATAAAATAGAGTAATAAATAATAGACACAAATATACACAAGCGCTGTGGGGAGGGGAAGGGGTAGAGTAGAGGGAAGGAGTAGGGGGAATGGGGAGGGGAGGAAGAGCAGAGGGAAAGGGAAGACAGTCTGGGAAGGCCTCCTGGAGGAGGTGGGCTCTCAGTAGGGCTTTGAAGAGGGGAAGAAAGTTAGTTTGGCAGTTATGGGGAGGGAGGCATTCCAGCACAGCAGTAGGACATGGGCCAGGTGTCCACAGTGGGATAGGTGAGAACAAGGGACTGTGAGGAGGTTAGCGGCAGAGGAGCGGAGTGTATGGGGTGGGTTGTAGAAAGAGAGAAGGGAAGTGAGGTAGGAGGGGGACAGGTGATGGAGAGCTTCGAAGTCAAGAGTGAGGAGTTTTTGTTTCATGCGAAGGTTGATAGGCAACCACTGGAGGTTTTTGAGGAGGGGAGTGACATGCCCAGAGGGATTCTGAAGAAAGATGATCCGGGCAGCAGAATGAAGAATAGACTGGAGCAGGGAGAGACAGGAGGAAGGGAGATCAGAGAGAAGGCTGATGCAATGATCCAGTCGGGATATTATGAGAGCTTGTACCAGTAAGGTAGCAGTTTGGATGGAGAGGAAAGGGCGGATCTTGGTGATATTGTGCAGGTGAGACAGGCAGGTTTTGGTGACAGATTGGATGTGTGGAGTGAATGAGAGAGCAGAGTCAAGGATGACACCAAGGATGCGGGCCTGTGAGATGGGAAGGATGGAACTGCCGTCCACAGAGACAGGAAAGTTAGAAAGAGGACAGGTTTTGGGAGGGAAGATAAGAAGCTCAGTCTTGGACATGTTGAGTTTTAGGAGGCGGGCAAACATCCAGGTGGAGATGTTCTGAAGGCAGGAGGAGATACGTGCCTAGAGGAACGGGGAGAGAAGAGGGGACAAGTTGTAGATTTGGGTGTCCGTGTAGAGATGATAGTTGAAGCCAAAGGAATGAATGAGTTCACCAAGGGAGTGAGTATAGATGGAGAATAGAAAGGGGACAAGAACTGACCCTTGAGGAACTCCTACAGTTAGTGGATGGGAGTGGGAGGAGGAGCCTGCGAAGGAGACTGAGAATGAACAGCCAGAGAGATGAGGAGAATCAGGAGAGGATGGAATCTGTGAAGTCAAGTTTAAATAAAGTGTTGAGGAGAAGGACATGGTCGACAGTGCCAAGGCAGCTGAGAGGTCGAGGAGGAACACTTACCTTTGTTGCTTTAACACCCCCTTGTCTCTGCCTCCAACATGGCCCCCAGGGCTAAATCAGAGTCCTCTGGATCTGATGTCTCTACCAACCAGTTTTGTTGGGTATTTACTCATTCATTATTGTGGTGTGGTTGGTTTAGGGGATGACTGCAAGCAAACATGAACTGGTCTCTTCCAGACCCATTTCACTATAGCCAATTCCCTCAGGGAACATGGTTGCAAGACAGAGTGATAAATTTACCTTCTCTGAATTCTTCCCTCTGTATTTATGGATGCCAAGCTAGAATTCCTGCAAATCTATACCTTTTTTCCCCTCCTCTAGAATCTTGAATTCTGGAATCCAACAAGGAGAATATTTATTCATTCAATCATACTTACTGAGTGCTTACTGTTTGCAGAGCAATGTACTAAGTGTTTGGAAAGTACAATTCAGCAACATATAGAGACAATCCCTACCCCAAAACGGGCTCACAGTCTAGAAAGGGGAGACAAACTAAACAAAACAAAACAAGTAGACAGGCATCAATACTACCAAAATCGATCAATAAAATCATACATACACATTATTAATAAAATAGAGTAATAAATGTGTACAAATATACACAAGTACTGTGGGGAGAGGAAGGGGTAGAGTAGAGGGAGAGAGTAGGGACAATGGAGAAGGGAGGAGAAGAGGGAAAGGAAGGGCTTAATCTGGGAAGACCTTCTGGATTAGGTGAGCCCTCAATAGAGCTTTGAAGAGGTGAAGAGAGCTAGTTTGGTGGATGTGAGGAGGAAGGACATTCCAGGTCAGAGGTAGGATGTGGGCCGGGGTTGATGGCGGGACAAGTGACAACAAGGCACAGTGAGGAGGTTAGTGGCAGAGGAGCGGAGTGTGCGGGGTGGGCTGTAGACGGAGAGAAGAGAGGTGAGGTAGGAGGGGGTAAGGTGGTGGATATTTATCTTGCCAACTGAACCTCTATGATCTCGTCCCAAGACTTTCTGTTCCAAAATGGCTGAGGGGTCTATTCCCACAACTAATTGTTCCCTGGCCTTCTTTTCCCATCTTCCTCTTTTAGTAACTTCCACAGTTTCTTCTTCCTACTTTGTCCGAGGGTGGGGCTAGCCTAGGTAACTATCACAGGGATGTTGAGGTCAAGTGGCCCTTTAAATGGGCAGAAGATAATGTTCAGGGTGGTGGACATATATCTGATACACAACAGAGACTGAGAACTTAGATTGTCCCCTAATCAGATCATGGCAAATGCCCTATATACAGATTCCCTAATCAGATCATGGCAAAATCCCTATATACAGATTTTTCAACCAATCAGATCCTGCTTCAGGGAGCCAATTAGATAAGGGGACTGGAGGGGTAATGGAAGAATCCAAACAACAGAAATGTTTGTTATGGAGTTGGAAGCTAGCAAGCCATTGTTTGACAAGCTGCACACCTTCTTCTTCTAAGTTATTTCTACATGGGTGCCCTTTCGACACCTTAGAACTCTTAAACTGACCTCCACATGATCTGTTTTAAATCCCCCCTTTTATCTAATTTTCCCATCCCAAATTGACCTGCAGAGAGCTGTTCTCTGCAGGAACCAGGACTGAGCCAGGCATGTGGCTTGACAACATCCAACTCCTTGCCTGGGAAACCCTATGCTACATTGTCTCCTTCTACTCCTACAGAATGTAAACTTATAATGTGTACTGCTCTGTCTTCTCTGATCCTCTATCCAGAGTGCAAGCCACAGCAAGACAATGGGCCTTGAGGCCTCTTCTTGGCACTGCCATTCTTTCATTCATTCATGCATGCATGCATGAATTTGCATTTATTCAGTGCTTACTGTGTGCAGAGCATTAAACTAAGCACTTGGAAAGTACAATACAGCAGTAAAGAGAGACAATTTCTTACTATCAGGGGTGGGAGGGCGGGGGGACAGACATCAGAACAAGTAAAGAGGTATCAATATAAATAAATAAAATTTATTTATAAACAGTGCTATGGAGCGGGGAAAGGGGGGAAGGGTCATAAGCAGTGACATTGTAAAGACAAATAGCATGTCTCATTAGGGTGGATAGGGTGGGGAATGGTTAGGATGATGGCTTGATAATCCTGTACATGGCACACATAGATTCAAATCCCATCCTTATTGGCATTGGGATTCCTTGCTTCCTAGTGTAAGCACTTCACACCTGCTCAAGGGACCATTTGGTGATGACATCTTGTGGATGATTAAATTCAGTTTGTATTTTCACAGAAATCAGAAATGTCCCAGATCACAACATGTGGGTCTATAAATAGGAGATAGACTGAGGACACAAAATTGATACACTCATTCATTCATTTGATTGTATTTATTGAGTGCTTACTGTATGCAGAGCTCTCTTCTCAGTCTGTACTCAGGGACAGTGCAATACACTATTAAAAATAATGATAATAGTATTTGTTAAGCACTTACTATGTGCCCGGCACTTTACTAAGCGCTGGGGTGGATACAAGCAAATCAGGTTGGACACAGTCCCTGTCCCACATAGGGCTCACAATCTTAAGCCCTGTTTTACAGATGAGATAACTGAGGCACAGAGAAGTTAAGTAACTTGCTCAAGGTCACACAGCAGAAACTGGCAGAGCAACATTAGAACTCATGAACGTCTGAATTTCAGGCCCATGCTCATTGCACTAGGCCATGCTACTTTTACAATAAACAGACACATTTCCTGCCCACAATGAGCTTAGAATCTAGAGGGGTTGTGATCACACCCTGGACTTCATGATCCTTTGAAAGCTCATATTTGGCAAACAGGGGCAGAAGGAGGGAGTGGGAGTGAAGGAGAGAGGGAAGAGATGAGGGAGGTGGAAGTGAAGATAGGAAAAGATGGAGGCAAAGAAGGTAAAAGGGAAGGAGGGTGATCAACAGAGACATTGGACAGTAGATATGACCAATGTCCCAGAGTGCAGAGGACCAGGAACTATAGGACCTTCAGTTTCCAGTATGAACCAGATGATGAACAGGACCTGGCAGAGGGCTCAAGATGTGCAAGGTGGGGAAGAAAATGTCCCACCAGAAGTCAAACCCAGGATTTCTAGTCTCTAGTCCAGTGTTTTGATCTGCTGAGCCAAAGAATGTAGGGGTGGAAGAAAGTCTGCATCCATACCATGATGAATTCTCCAAGTGGGTGGGTGAAGAAAAGGGGAAAGCAACCGTTACCACCTTGATCCACTCCCTGATTCAATCCCTTATTCCATCCTGTCTTGATTACTGTATTAGCCTGCTTACTGACCTGCCTGCCTTGTCTCTCCCCACTCCAGTCCATACTTGACTCTGCCGCCCGGATCATTTTTCTACAAAAACGTTCAGTTCGTGTTTCTCCACGCCTTGAAAACTTCTAGGGGCTGCCCATCCACCTCAGCATTAAACAAAAACTCCTTACCATGGACTTTAAAGCAAGCCAATCACCTTTCCCCCTCCTACCTCACCTCCCTACTCTCCTAGCACAGCTCAGTCCGCACACTTCAATCCTGTCAACTTACTCACTGTATGTACTCACTGTTCCTTGATCTCATCTATCTCACCACCAACCTCTCGCCCAAGTCCTGGTGCTGGCCTGGAATGTTCTCCCTCTTCATGCCATGACTTACTCGCCCCTCCCTGCAGTTCCACAGCACTATGTTCATATCTATATTTTATTTATTTATATTAATGTCTGTCTCCCCCTCTAGACTGTAAACTCTTTGTGGGCATGGAATATGTCTGCTTACTGTTATATTGTACTCTCCCAAGAGCTTAGTACAGTGCTCTGCATACGGTAAGCAATCAATAAATACGATTGAATTAATTTATTCATTCATTCATTAGTATTTATTGACTGCTTACTATGTGCAGAGCACTGTACTAAGCGCTTGGAATGGTCAATTCAGCAACAGATAGAGACAATCCCTGACCAATGATGGGCTCACAGTCTAATCGGGGGAGACAGACAGACAAAAACAAGACAACATAATCACGATAAATAGAATCAAGGGAATGTATACCTCATTAACAAAATAAATAGGGTAATAAAAATATATACAAATGAGCACAGTGCTGAAGGGAGGGGAAGGGAGAGGGGAGGAGCAGAGGGAAAGGGGGCTTAGCTGAGGGGAGCTGAAGGAGGGAAGGGGCAGGGAGCAGAAGGTGGGGGGGGAGCAGAAAGGAAGCAGAGGGAAAAGGGGTAGTTCAGTCTGGGAAGGCCTCTTGGAGGAGGTGAGCTCTCAGTAGGGCTTTGAAGAGGGGAAGAGAGTGAGTTTGGTGGAGGTGAGAAGGGAGGACATTCCAGGACAGCGGTTGGAGGTGGCCCAGGGGTCGACGGCGGGACAGGTGTGAACGGGGAATGGTGAGGAGGTGAGATGCAGAGGAGCGGAGCATGTGGGGTGGGCAGTAGAAATAGAGAAGGGAGGTGAGATAGGAGGGGGCAAGGTGATGGGGAGTCTTGAAACCCAGAGTGAGGAGTTTTTGTTTTGTGCGGAGGTTGATAGGCAACCACTGGAGGTTTTTAAGGAGGGGAGTGACATGCCCAGAGCGTTTCTGCAGGAAGATGATCCGGGCAGCAGAATGAAGAATAGACTGGAGTGGGGAGAGACAGGAGGAAGCAAAGTCAGAGAGAAGGCTGACAGAATAAGCCAGCCCCGATATTATGAGAGCAATTTAGTACCCAGTTACTCTCCACCAACCCTCCTGTAAACCTTTATTGAAGGCACACCTCTTCCAAGAGGCCTTCCCCAACAAAGCCCTCATTTCTTCCCTCATTGACGCCCATGCCCATCACCGCTGCCAATTGTTCCAGACTTTTAATTCTCTCCTCAGGGCCCTTGTTCCTCCCCCTCCCCCATCCCTCACCCCCAACGATCTGGCTACCTACTTCATCACGAAAATTAACACAATCAGGTCTGAGCTCCCCAAAGTCACCCCTCCCCTTTCTGCTTCCCCCATCCTCCCAACCCTCTCTCCTACTTTCCCTTCCTTTCCTGCAGTATTTTCAGAGATCTTCTCCCTCCTCGCAAGTGCCACCCCATCCACCTGTCCTTTGGACCCCATTCCCACTCACCTTATAAAAACCATCGCCCCTTCCCTCCTTAACTTCTATCTTTAACCACTCACTCTCCAATAGCTCCTTCCCCTCTGCCTTCAAGCATGCCCATGTCTCCCCCATTCTAAAAACACCCTCTCTTCACCCCACTTCCCCTCCAGTTATCGCCCTATCTCCCTCCTACCCTTCCTTTCCAAATTCCTAGAATGAGTCATCAAAATTCGCTGCCCTGAATTCCTCAACTCCAACTCTCTCCTGGACCCCCTCCAATCTGGCTTCCGTCCCTTCCACTCTACCTCTCTCTCTAAGGTCACCCATGACCTTATTCTTGCCAAATTCAATGGCTCCTACTCTATCTTAATCTGCCTTTGACACTGTCGACCATCCTCCTCTCCTCCACACCTTAGCTCACCTTGGCTTCACGGACTCCCTCCTCTCCTGGTTCTCCTCTTCTCTCTCTGGTTGTTCATTCTCCTCCTTCATGGGCTCCTCCTACCCCTCCCATCTTCTAACTGTAGGGCTTCCTCAAAGGTCAGTTCTTGGCCCTCTTCTGTTCTCCATCTACACTCACTCCCTTGGTGAACTCATGCACTCCCACGGCTTCAACTATCACCTCTGTGCAGATGACACCCAAATCTAAATCTCCTCCCCTGTTCTTTCCCCCTCCCTCCAGGCTCGTATCTACTCCTGCCTTCAGGACATCTCCACCTGGATGTCCGCCTACCACCTAAAACTCAACTTGTCTAAAACTGAGTTGCTTATCTTCCTTCCCAAACCCTGTCCTTTCCCTGACTTCCCTGTCCCTGTGGACGGCACAACCATCCTTCCCGTCTCACAGGCCAGCAATTTTGGTGTCATCCTTGACGCTGCTCTCTCATTCATCCCACACATCTGATCTGTCACCAATACTTGCCGGTCTCATCTACACAATATCACCAAGATCCACCCTTTCCTCTCCATCCAAACTGCTATTGCACTGGTACAAGCTCTCGTAATATCCCAACTGGATTATAATGTCAGCCTCCTCTCTGATCTCCCTTCCTCCTGTCTCTCTCCACTCCAGTCTATTCTTCATTCCTCTGCCCGGATCATCTTCCTGCAGAAACGCTCTGGGCATGTCACTCCCCTCCTTAAAAACCTCCAGTGGTTGCCTATCAATGTCCACACGAAACAAAAACTCCTCACTCTTGGCTTCAAGACTTTCCATCACCTTGCCCCCTCCTACTTCTCCTCTCTTTCTACTGCCCAGCCCACACGCTCCGCTCCTCTGCCACTCACCTCCTCACTGTCCCCTGCTCAAGCCTGTCCCGCCGTCGACCCCCTGGGCCACGTCCTACCGCTGTCCCAGAATGCCCTCCCTCCTCACCTCCGCCAAACTAACTCTCTCCCCCTCTTCAAAGCCCAACTGAGAGCTCACCTCATCCAAGAGGCCTTCCCAGACTGTGCTTCCCTTTTCCCTCTGCTCCCTCTGTTCCCTCTCTGCTCCCCCTCCGCCCTCTGCTCCTTCCCCCTTCCCCCCTTCACCTCCCCTCAGCTGAGTCCCCTTTCTCTCTGCTCCTCCCCCTTTCCCTTCCCCTCAGCGCTGTGCTCATTTGTATATATTTTTATTACCCTATTTATTTTGTTAATGAGTTGTACATCCCCTTGATTCTATTTATTGCCATTAAGTTATCTTGTTTTTGTCCTTCTGCCTCCCCTGATTAGCTGTAAGCCGTCATTGGGCAGGGATAGTCTCTATCTGTTGCCGAATTGTTCATTCCAAGTGTTTAGTACAGAGCTCTATATATAGTAAGCGCTCAATAAATACTATTGAATGAATGAACGAATGAATTTCCTCTTCTCCCCCTTCCTTCTGCGTCGCCCTGATTTTCTCCCTTCATTCACCGCTCACGTTTAGCCCCACAGCTCTTCTTTGCATTGCTACCATTCCCTTGGAGGTGTAGCATAGAGAACACAGAGGCCAGAGCTCGCTCAAGTCAGGCACCTTTAATTCCACGCCCTTCTTAGCGCGTTCACCGCAGAGCGTCCAGTACCGCAGACTGCGTACTGAGCGCAAGACTAGTACAGGGGCGGGGTTTTAACACAACGTTTCGATTGACTAATCGCGCCCCTGGCTGCCCCATCAGATCCCCTTGGCCCTCCCGAATTTGCTCCTCCGGGAGCGAATCCTCATTAGTCCCCATGCTGTCAGTCGGGTTCCGTGGCTTGTCGTTGGCGGTTGAGCGGGAAGATGGCCTCCCGCCTTCTCCATGGTCCCTGTTGGTCATCCTTAGTCCCGCCTCCAACGGTCCTTTGATCTCCACCTCGTGGCCCGATCCGCCACTTAGAGCGGAGGAGTGGGTGAGGAGGAGCCGGGAGCACACCCAAAATACTAAAGTGTTGGGGAAACACGGGGCGCTCGGGTCAACCCCACACTCTGATAGGTTTCCTGCAGCGGCAAAGGCTTCAGGAGCCCCTGCGGGCTGCACTCCGGGGCTGGGGGACACGCTGCGACACTTGATGTGGAGGGGGCAGGGGTGTGGGAAGCAGACTCCCTTCCCAGGCCTTTGGAGCCGGTCAGACGACAGAGCCGGGCCTCGAGACTGGTAGGGGGTGGGAGGTGCAGCCTGCGGGCACGGAGACCCAGGCTATACCCCGCGGAGGCTCCTTGAAGGGGCAACGACTGAGGCCCTCAGCGGGCTCTTCGGGCAAAATAGGACGGTGTGGGGGGAGGGAAGGGCGATGGCAGCACGTGGGAGCCCCCCCGCTGTGCGCCGAGGAGCCACCCTGACCCTCGAGGACAACAACGAGGCTCCCAAACACGACCCAAACCGTCCTTTGGAGCCAAAGGAGGGAAAATTCCTTTGGCAGCAAAGTCTTTATGCACGGAACTCCTTGTTAGGAACAGCAAAAGCTCTAAGCATGGAGCTTTGTGTTGGGGGGCCGGAGGGAGGGTCACCTCTCTGCCCTGGCGCCCAAGCCTGAGGAGGGCAAGGGTAACATTCACATCTGCAATTTATTTATATTAGTATAAATATGTCTGCTCCTCTGGACTGTAAGCTCGTTGTCAGCAGGGAATGTGTCCACCAATTCTGTTATATTACATTCACCCAAGTGCTTAGTATAGTGCTCTGCAAACAGTGCTCAATATATATGATTTATTGATAGGAAGGGAAGTGGTTTATCTGCTTTCAAACCCTGGGCCCAAGCTGAATCTGAGGGAGATGGCCTGGAAGGGGATTGCTGGGAGAGGCTGAAATGGAGGGATCCTGTGCCACAACCACATCCATCTTCACATGCTAGTTATTGCAATGTAAAGCCACCTCTAACATGGGCCATCTTGGGAGACTTTGCCAAACATGAAGATCCCTATTCTTAAAAGACAGATTGGCTCTATGTATGTTTACAGGGATGAAAAAACTTTTAATTATTGGAGAAAGAAATATAGTCATGTAATATTAGAATAATTTTGGTCTGTGGCACATTACAACTATATCCAGAAGGCTGGAAGGCAGAGAAGGTGTGATGAAGATGAGGGATACAGGTTCTTACACTGACAGCCACAGTCACATCATTGCTGCAAACTTCTTTAATCAGGAGGGGAATGTGAGGGAGAGTGCAACCCATGACAATAAGTCTCAAAACTCAGGTTGGGGAAGCAGCATGTGGTAGTGGATAATAATGTTGGTATTTGTTAAGCGCTTACTATGTGCCGAGCACTGTTCTAAGCGCTGGGGTAGACATAGGGGAATCAGGTTGTCCCACGTGGGGCTCACAGTCTTAATCCCCATTTTACAGATGAGGGAACTGAGGCACAGAGAAGTTAAGTGACTTGCCCACAGTCACACAGCCGACAAGTGGCAGAGCTGGGATTCGAACTCATGAGCCCTGACTCCAAAGCCCGTGCTCTTTCCACTGAGCCACTCTGCTTCTCCAGGGCACAGGGCTGGGAATCAGTAGGTCATGGGTTCTAAATCCTGCTCTGCCACTTGTCTGCTGCGTGGTCTTGGGCAAGTCACTTCACTTCTCTGTGCCTCAGTTAGCTCATCTATAAAATGGGGAAATAATCTGAGTCCCTTGTCGGGCAGGGACTCTGTCCTACCCAGTTTCTTTGTATCCACCCTAGCATTTACAGTGTGCCTGACACACGTAACAAATACCATAATTCTTATTAAGGGACATATAGCTGGGAAAGGTGCTGGCAAGGGACTGGGCCATAGGAGTGTCTCCAGTCAATGTGAAGCTGAGAGTGGAAGTGTAGCTAGATGGCTCCTGGCAGAGCTGAAAAGGAAATGGAACCTTTACAAAAGTTGTGCAGTTTGGCACCAATGATGCCCTTTCTCTCCAGGACGTCTCTTACATGCCAATTAACATGATCATGTTGTGGTAAAAGGCTATGAAAGCATTTAGTCCCAGCTCGTTAGCAGCCAGGAGGGGAGTCTGGGAAGAGATGTTCCCTTTTGGAATGTCAGAGTGGATTAATGCTTAGAAATTCATTTGTTGAAGCACACTCTAATTACTCCCCTAGAGCCAAGAAAGGTCCAGCTGATAAATGCTGCCTCAACCTTGTTCTGCCAAAGACTGCCTGATTGTGAGCGGCCCTCCCAGCCAGCAGAAGTGACGAGGACAGGTGAGTAGTAGGAAGTCATTCACTCTGTCATTGGGTTTCAGGGTTGGGCATCTCAATGGGGATTATTCACCGTGAGACAGGAATCTCTGTGCAGTGTTTAGTATGTGGGTGGAGATTGTTTGACACTGGCATAACACGAGTGTGTGGGTTGTGTCCCCAGCTCGGAGGCTGGCTTGGAGGAATGGAGAGGAGAAGCTAGAATGTGATGTGAGAGGCACCTCAGGTCCTGGATGTACAAAACAGATAGGAAGATGATTGCGGGTATGTGAGAACCGATGTCACCACCTGTTAGGGGCATAGTGAGTTAACAAAGTGTACATAATGTCATTTGAACTGACCATAAGACACTGCGAATATGGGGTTCAGTTCTGAAGGAGCAGGGTGGAAGTGTTCCCAAACAGATGAAATTTGCATAAGACAAGTGAGTTTTCTTACTGAATTTTTTTTGGCAGAAATATTTTTTTCTTCCCTCCAAGTCTGCCCAGCACTTCCTGGTAACTCACCCAGAATAAACAGTGACACTAAGATATTAGAAGCAGTGTGGTCTAATGGATAGAGCATGGGCCTGGGAGTCAGAAAGAACTGAGTTCTATTCCTGGCTCTGCTACTTGTCTGCCATGTGACCTTGGGCAACTCACTTCACTTTTCTGTGCCTCAGTTACCTCTCTAAAATGGGAATTAAGGTTGTGAGCCCCGCATGGGACATGGACTGTGTCCAACCTGATTATAGCTTGTATCCACTAGAAACAGCATGGCCTAGTGGATAGAGCACAGGCCTGGGAGGAAGAAAGACCTGGGTTCCAATCCCAACTCTGCTACTTGCCTGTTGTGTGACCTCGAGCAATTCACTTAACTTCTCTATGCCTCAATTATCTCATCTTTAAAATGTGGATTAAGACTGTGTACCCCATGTGGGACAGGGACTGCACCCAACCTGATTACCTTGTATCTACTGCAGTGCTTAGAACAGTGCTTGGCAAACAGTAAGTGCTTAACAAATACAAATATCATTACTATTACCCCAGTTGTAAGTACCATGCCTGGCATATAAGCACTTAACAAATATCATTAAAAAATAGCCTCATTATTGAGCCTACCAAGTGGCTGCCTCATCTAACAGTAGCAGTAGAAGTAATAATAGTAGTAAGTTCTCCTCTTACCTCTCTGGCCGGTCATTCTCGGTCTCCTTCGCTGGCGCCTCCTCCCCCTCCCATCCTGTAACTGTTGGAGTTCCTCAAGGGTCAGTTTTTGGCTCTCTTCTGTTCTCCATTTACACTCACTCCCTTGGTGAACTCATTCGCTCTCACGGCTTTGACTACCATCTCTACGCAGATGACACGCAGATCTACATCTCCGCCCCGTTCTCTCCCCCTCCCTTTAGGCTCGCATCTCCTCCTGCCTCCAGGATGTCTCCACCTGGTTGTCGGCCCGCCACCTAAAACTCAACATGAGCAAGACTGAGCTCCTCGTCTTCCCTCCCAAGCCCGGTCCTCTCCCAGACTTCCCTGTCACCGTGGGTGGCACGACCGTGCTTCCCGTCTCTCGGGCCCGCGATCTCGGTGTCCTCCTTGACTCGTCTCTCTCGTTCACCCCACACATCCTATCCGTTACCGAGACCTGCCGGTTTCACCTTTACGATATCGCCGAGATCCGCCCTTTCCTCTCCACCCAAACGGCTACCTTACTGCTACGGGCTCTCGTTATATCCCGGCCAGACTACTGTGTCGGCCTTCTCTCTGATCTCCCTTCCTCCTCTCTCGCCCCGCTCCAGTCTATTCTTCACTCCGCTGCCCGGCTCATCTTCCTGCAGAAACGATCTGGGCATGTCACTCCCCTTCTTAAACACCTCCAGTGGTTGCCTATCGACCTCCGCTCCAAACAAAAACTCCTCACTCTAGGCTTCAAGGCTCTCCATCACCTTGCCCCTTCCTACCTCTCCTCCCTTCTCTCTTTCTACCGCCCACCCCGCACGCTCCGCTCCTCTGCCGCCCACCTCCTCGCCGTCCCTCAGTCTCGCCTATCCCGCCGTCGACCCCCGGGACGCGTCCTCCCGCGGTCCCGGAACGCCCTCCCTCCTCACCTCCGCCAAACTGATTCTCTTCCCCTCTTCAGAACCCTACTTAAAACTCACCTCCACCAAGATACCTTGCCAGACTGAGCTCCTCTTCTCCCTCTACTCCCTCTACCACCCCCCCTTCACCTCTCTAATAATGTTGGTATTTGTTAAGCGCTTACTATGTGCCGAGCACTGTTCTAAGCGCTGGGGTAGACACAGGGGAATCAGGTTGTCCCACGTGGGGCTCACAGTCTTAATCCCCATTTTACAGATGAGGTAACTGAGGCCCAGAGAAGTTAAGTGACTTGCCCAAAGTCACACAGCTGACAAGTGGCCGAGCCGGGATTCGAACCCATGAATTCTGCCTCCAAAGCCCGTGTTCTTTCCACTGAGCCACGCTGCTTCTCTGCAGCTTATCCCTCTTTCCCCCCCATTTCCCTCTGCTCCTCCCCCTCTCCCTTCCCATCCCCTCAGCACTGTACTTTTCTGCTCAACTGTATTTTCATTACCCTATTTATTTTGTTAGTGAAATGTACATCGCCTCGATTCTATTTAGTTGCCATTGTTTTTACGAGATGTTCTTCCCCTTGACTCTATTTATCGCCATTGTTCTCGTCTGTCCGTCTCCCCCGATTAGACTGTAAGCCCGTCAAAAGGCAGGGACCGTCTCTATCTGTTGCCGACTTGTTCATTCCAAGCGCTTAGTACAGTGCTCTGCACATAGTAAGCGCTCAATAAATACTATTGAATGAATGAATAGTAGTATTTATTGAACACCCACTAGGTTTAATACACTGTAGTAGTTCTTGGGAAGTACAGAACATGCAAGTGGCACATTGTCTGCTGACCAGGAGCTTACACTCTAATGGAGAGGGAGCCATAAAAGTGTTTACAAACTGAGGAATAAAAATAAATCGTTGAAGGTTCAAGTGAGAAAATATATATACATAACTGCTAAGGGGGAGTATCAGTAGCATAGTCCACAAATTAGAAAATGCATAAATACAAGTGTTAAGGGTGAGTCTAGGTAACATAGCCCACAAACTATCAGGAGATAAACTGGAGGAAACAATCAATACAATACTGCCTCCCTTACTGAGAAGAAAGCATGGAATGGTGGACATAGTAAGGACCTTGGAATCAGTAATCTAATCCAATTCTGCCACTGATCTGCTCTGTGACCACTGTTAAATCAGTTAACCTCTGTGATAGTCAGTTAACCTCTCTGAACCTCAGTTTGTTCATATGCAGAATGGGGATAAAATACTTTCTCCCTAACCTTTATTCATTCAGTAATATTTATTGCATGCTTTCTGTGTGCAGATCACTGTACTAAGCGCTTAGAAAGTACAGTACAGCAAATAAGGGAGACAATAATAATAATAATTTTGGTATTTGTTAAGCGCTTTTATGTGCAGAGCACCATTCTAAGTGCTGGGGTAGACACAGGTTGTCCCATGTGAGGCTCACAGTTTTCATCCCCATTTTACGGATGAGGTAACTGAGGCACAGAAAAGTTAAGTGAGTTGCCCACAGTCACACAGCTGACAAGTGGCAGAGCTGAGTTTCGAACTCATGACCCCTGACTCCAAAGCCCGTGCTCTTTCCACTGAGCCATGCTGCCTCTCCTCAATCAATCCCTCCCCACAACGGGCTCACGGATTAGAGGTGTTGACAGACATCATTATGAGTAAACAGGCATCAATATAAATAGAATTATAGATATATACATATATACATAAGTGCTGTGGATCGGGGGGAAGGGGAGGGAGTCAAGGTGTCGAAGAAGGGACTGGGAGGTGAGAAAAAGTGAGGCTTAGTGTGGGAAGGCCTCCTGGAAGAGGTGTGCCTTCAATAGGGCTTTGAAGGAGGGGAAAGTAATTTTTTGCTGGATTTGAGGAGGGAAAGTGTTCCAGGCCAGAGGAAGGATGTGGGCCAGGGATTGGAGGCAAGAAAGGCAAGGTAGAGGCACAGGGAGGAGTTTAGCACCAGAGTGTGTGGCCTGGGATGTAGAAGGAAAGAAAGGAAATGAGATAGGAGGGGGCATGGTGATGGGGAGCTTTAGAGCCAATAGCGAGCAGAGAAGCAGAGTGGCTTAGTGAAAAGAGCCCAGGCTTGGGAGTCAGAGGTTGTGGGTTCTAATCCATGCTTGACCATTTATCAGCTGTGTGACTTTGGGCAAGTCACTTAACATCTCTGTGCCTCAGTTACCTCATCTGTAAAATGGGGATTAAGACTTTGAGCCTCACATGGGACAACCTACTTACCTCGTATCTACCCCAGCACTTAGAACAGTGCTTGGCACATAGTAAATGCTTAATAAATACCATAATCATCAATAGTGAGGAGTTTGTTTGATGTGAAAGTGGATAGGCCGACCACTGGAGATTTTTGAGGAGGATTACCTATAGAAAGATAATCCAGGCAACGGAGTGAAGTATGCACTCAAGCGGAGAGAGGCAAGAGGTTGGGAGGTCAGAAAGGAGGCTGATGCAGTCATCTAGGCGGAATAGGATGAGTGACTGTACTAACTTGGTAGCAGTTTGGATGGAGAGGAAAAGGCGGATCTTGGCGATGTTGTGAAGATGAGACCGACAGGATTTGGTGACAGATTGGATATGTGAGTAGAAAGAGTGAAGCAGGAGCTATGTCTGCTGTGATTATCTCGAATGCATACAAGTACTTGACATACAGTAAATGCTTACTCAAACAACCGGAGATGCACTTTGATATGCTCCATTACCTTCTAGTGAGTATTCAGAACTGCCAAGACACAGAGTATGTTAATATTTTCCTACTTATAACTTGATAAATGTATGTGCTTTCATGTGCATATGTTATGTCTCAATGAAAATTAGGGAGCTCTCTTTTCTCAACCTTTTCTTTCTCTCTCTCTTCCCATTATACTCTGCAGAAGACTTCCTCTGAATTGGACTGAGGATCCATGCTAATGGACCCCAGTGAGATCTCCTTGGTGATTGTAATTCTCCTGCAGGTTGGTATTGGGATCTCAGTGAATGGATTCCGCCTCCTGTTTTATATCCACACGGTGTCTGCCAACCACAAGCTCAGCTCTTCAGACATGATCCATGCCCACTTGGTCTTGGCTAACACCATAATCCTTCTCACTTATGGAATTCCAGAGACTATGTCAACTTGGGGACTGAAAAATTTTCTAGGTGACTTAGGGTGTAAAATTATCATTTACCTGTTCCGTGTAGCCCGGAATCTATCCATCTGCACCATATGTCTCCTGAGTGTCTTCCAAGCTGTCACTATAAGCCCCAGCACTTCCCAGTGGGCAAGACTTAAAATTCAGTTACCTAAGTACATCCCACCCTCCTGTATTTTCCTGTGGATCCTCGGTTTCCTGATTGATGTAAGCACACCGATCCACATAAGAGGTCCCCAAAACAGCACCAGAGGTCCAGGCAGGTACGATCTTAAATATTGTTCATTAGCTTCTCTAAATGCAGAAACTGCCCTGGGAATTGTGGTTGTGCTGTCTCTCCGAGATCTGTTCTTTGTGGGCCTTATGATTGGGGCCAGTGGCTACATGGTGTTTGTCCTGCACAGACACCACCAGCGAGTCCAGAACCTTCATGGACCCAACCACTCCCCCAGAGTGATGCCTGAGGTCAGAGCAGCCAAGAGAGTCATTGCCCTGGTAGCTCTTTATGTCCTCCTATATGGGCGACAGTCCATCATGTTGAGTATTTTACTTAACAGGAAAGAAAATTCTCCTCTGCTAGTGAAGAGCCATGTGGTTTGGTTACCAACCTTCTCAGCCATCAGTCCATTCCTGGTGATTCACAGTGATAGGAGAATAAGAACATTATGGAAAAAGCAATCTCCTATTTTCAACATGGATCTTTCAGAGGATCCCAAGGCAGTTGCCTGTTCTCCCACAGTTCTTCCTTGTGTCCCGAAGTGAGAGTGTCAGGGATCTGCAAAGTGGAAAGATAAAGAGCTCCCATGTGGTCAGAGACTAAACTCCCTGAAGGAGCCAGTCCTCAAGCCTAGAGGACTGGTGGTGTACCGACCTCTGCATTTCATTAGTACATCCCAATGCTAGGTCAGCCAGTAAAGGGATTTGAGTTTGATCCTGTTCCTTAAGAATAGCTCCATACCTGAGAATTGCCAGATTTAAATTGCCAGATTTATCAGCCAAAAGACGCTCCGAGTCATAAAATGGGCCAAAGATTTGAAATGAAAAACTGAGAGAATTTACTGAAAGAAAATGAGAGGGAGAAAGAAGAATGAAGTGGGGTGGGGGAAGATAATCTAGGTTATTTGTTAAGCACTTATTATGTGCCAGGCACTGTACTAAGCAGTGGGATAGATACAAGCTAATCAGATTGGGCACAGTCCATGTCCCACATGTCCCACAGTCTTATTTCCCATTTTACAGATGAGATAACTGAGGCACATAGAAGTTAAGTGACTTGCCTAAAGTTACACCACAGACAAGTGGTGGATCTGGGATTAGAACCCAGATCCTTTTGGCCTCCAGCTCCATGCTTTTTCCCCTTGGCCACATTGTTCATCCATATTAGTCAAAAGGTGGCAAGAAGCAGGGATTGTCCTGTTTCTGAGGTGGATGGGAGTTTCTTTGATGTCAACCTGCCTTGCCTGGCCCCTAAGAGGGTGCTTACCTCAAAGACTGTGTCCCTGATGGTCAAAACACACACCGTTCATTCATTTATTCATTCATTCTATCAATCGTATTTATTGAGCACTTGGATATGCAGGCCACTTTATTAAGCACTTGGGAGAGTACATTATAACAATAAGCAGACATTCCCTGCTCTCAGTGAGCTAAGAGTCTAGCGGGGTTGTTGGTCACACTCCAGATTTCATGATCCTTTGAAAGCCCATATTTGGCAAAGAGGGGCAGAAGGAGGGAGTGGGAGGGAAAAGATGAGAGAGGTAGAGGTGAAGGCAGGAAAAGATGGAGGCAAAGAAGAAAAAAGAGAAGGACGGAAATTAACAAGGACAATGGACAGATTTGACTAGACCAATGTCCCAGACTGCAGAGACAAGAACTGTAGGAACTTCAGTTCCCAGTATGAACCAGATGATGAACAGGACTGGGAAGAGGGGTCAAAGTGGAGATGTGCAAGGTGGGGAAGAAAATGTCTCACCAGAGGTCAGACTTGGGATTTCTAGTACCTAGCCCAGTGTTTTAACCTACCGAGCCACAGAATTTGGAGAGGAAGAAAGTCTGCATCTAGACCACGATGAATTCTCCAAAAGGGTGGGTGACGAAAAGAGGGAAAGCAACTGCTACCACCTTGATCCAAACCCTTTTCCTATCCTGCATCAGTCTGCTTAATGACCTCCAAGCCTTGTCTCTCCCCACTCCAGTCCATACGTCATTCTGCTGCCCAGATCATTTTTCTAGCAAAACGTTCAGTCCATGTTTCTCCACTCCTCAAGAACCTCGAGTGGCTGCCCATCCATGCCTGCATCACACAAAGACTCCCTACCATCAGCTTTAAAGCAGCCAATCACCTTGTCCCCTCCTTCCTCACCTCCCTATTCTCCTACATCAGCTCAGCCCACACACTCTGCTAACTGACTCACTGTACCTCGAGCTCATCTATCTAACCTCCAACCTTTTGCCCACACCCTGTCGCTCACCTGGAATGCTCCCCCACTTCATGCTACGACTAGCTCCCTTTATTCATCCCCCTTCCAGCCCTACAGCACTTATGCACATATCTGCAATTTATTTATATTAATGTCAGTCTCTGACTCCAGACTATAAACTCGTTGTGGGCAGGGAATGTGCATGCTTATTGTTATATTGTACTTTCTTAAATGCTAAATTCCCTTCTAGGCTGTGGGCCCATTTGTGGGTAGGGATTTTCTCTATTTGTTGCTGAATTGTACTTTCCAAGCACTTAGTAGAGTGCTCTGCACACGGTAAGTGCTCAATAAATAAGATTGAATGAATGAATGAATCTCCGACAACTACTCTCTCTCAAACCCCTTAAACCTTTATTGAAGACACACCTCCTCCAAAAGGCATTCCCTGATAAAGCCCTCATTTCCTATTCTGCATTTACCTTCTGTGTCACCCTGATTTTCTCCCTTCATTCACTGCCCATGCTTAGCCTCCCAACATCTATGTACATTGCTACAACTCTCGCTGAGATGTAGCATAGAGACCACAGAGGCCAGAACTCGCTCAAATCAAGCACCTTTAATTCCACACCCTCCTGGAAGGTTCACCATAGAGCATCCAATGCATGAAACGAGCAGACTGCATACTGAGCGTGAGCCTGTTACATGGGCAGGGTTTCAACACATCCTTTCCTTGGATAATCACATCGCTGACTGCCACATCAGTTCTCCTTGACCGTCCCAAAGATGCTCCCATGGAAATGAACCCTCATTAGATTAGAGAATCCCTTTCTTCTAATACAATATCCAACCTAGGCTTCACAGACTCTGTCCTTTTCTGATTTTCTTATCTCTCTGCCTGTTCATCCTCTTTTGCAGGCTCTCCCTCCCTCTCCTATCTGCTAGCTGTAGGGGTTCCTCAAGAGTCAGTCCTCAGTCCTCTTCTGTTCTCCATCTATACACACTCCCTTAGTGAACTCATTAGCTCCCACGGCTTCAGCTATCATCTACATCTCCTCTCCTGTTGTCTCTTCCTCCATCCAGGCTCGTATCTCCTCCTGCCTTCAGAATGTCTCCACCTGGATGTCCGCCCACCACCTAAAACTCAACATGTCCAAGACTGAGCTCCTTATCTTCCCTCCTAAACTCTGTCCTCTCCCTGACTTTCCTGTCACTGTGGATAGCACTACCATCCTTCCCGTCTCACAAGTCCTCAACCGTGGTGTCATTCTTGACTCTGCTCTCTCATTCACCTCACACAGGAAATCCGTCACCCAAACCTGCCAGTCTCACTTTAACAACATTGCCAAGATCCTCCCTTTCCACTCCATCCAAACTGCTACCTTGTCAGTACAATCACTCATTATATGCCAACTGAAGTACTGCATCAGCATCCTTTCTGACCTCCCAACGTACTCTCTTCCCACTTCAGTTTATACTTCACTGTGCTCCCCGGATTATCTTCCTAAAGAAACGTGCTGGACATGTCAGCCCCCTCCTCAAAAATCTCCAGTGGTTGCCTGTCAACCTTCACATGAACCCAAAACTCCTCACAATTGACTTCAGAGCGTTCTACCACCTAGCCCCCTCCTAACTCACCTCACTTTTCTCCTTCTACAGCCCAGTCCTCACACTCTGCTTCTCTGCCAGTAACCTCCTCACTGTGACTCCTCCTTTCATTCATTCATTCAAGAGTACTCATTGAGCGCTTACTATGTGCAGAGCACTGTACTAAGCGCTTGGAATATACAATTCGGCAACAGAGACAATCCCTGCCCAGTAATGGGTTTACAGTCTAATCGGGGGAGACAGACGGACGAAAACAAGACAACATAATCATGACAAATAGAATCAAGGGGATGTACACCTGCTTAACAAAATAAATAGAGTGATAAAAATATATTCAAATGAGCACAGTGCTGAGGGGAGGGGAAAGGAGGGGGGAGGAGCAGAGGTAAAGGGGGCTTAGCTGAGGGGAGGTGAAGGGGGGAAGGGGGAGGGAGCAGAGGGCAGCGGGGGGAGCAGAGGGAGCAGAGAGAAAAGGGGTAGCTCAGTCTGGGAAGGCCTCTTGGAGGAGGTGAGCTCTCAGTAGGGCTTTGAAGAGGGGAAGAGAGTTAGTTTGGTGGAAGTGAGGAGGGAGGGCATTCCAGGCAGCGGTAGGATGTGGGCCAGAGGTCAACGGTGGGATAGGCATGAACGGGGGACGGTGAGGAGGTGAGCAGCAGAGGAGCAGAAGGTGCGGGGTGGGCAGTAAAAAGAGAGAAAGGAGGTGAGGTAGGAGGGGGCAAGTTGAGGGAGAGATTTGAAGCCCAGAGTTTCGTGTGGAGGTTGATCGGCAACCACTGGAGGTTTTTACGGAGGGGAGTGACATGCCCAGAGCGTTTCTGCAGGAAGATGATCCGGGCAGCAGAATGAAGAATAGACTGGAGTGTGGAGAGACAGGAGGAAGGGAGATCCGAGAGAAGGGTGACACAATAATCCAGCCGGGATATAATGAGATCTTGTACCAGTAAGATTACCGTTTGGATGGAGAGGAATGGGCAGATCTTGGCGATATTGTAAAGATGAGACCAGCAGGCATTGGTGACGGATTGGATGTGTGGGGTGAACGAGAGAGCTGAGTCAAGGATGACACCAAGGTTGTGGGCTTGAGAGACAGGAAGGATGGTCATACTGTCCACAGTGACAGGGAAGTGAAGAAGAGGACAGGGTTTGGGAGGAAAGATAAGGAGCTCAGTTTTGGACATTTTGAGTTTTAGGTGGTAGGCAGACATCCAGGTGGAGACATCCTGGAGGCAGGAGGAGATAAGAGCCTGAAGCGAGGGGGAGAGAACAGAGGAGGAGATGTAGATTTGTGTGACATCTGCATAGAGATGATAGTTGAAGCCGTGGGAGCGAATGAGTTCACCAAGGGAGTCAGTGTAGATGGAGAACAGAAGAGGGCCAAGAACTGACCCTTGAGGAATCCATACAGTTAGAGGATGGCAGGGGGAGGAGGAGCCCGTGAAGGAGACCAAGAATGAACAGCCAGAAAGATAGGAGAACCAGGAGAGGACGGAGTCCGTGAAGCCAAGGTGAGATAAGGTGTGGAAAAGAAGGGGATGGTCTACAATGTCAAAGGCAACTGAGAGATCGAGGAGGATTAGGATAGAATAGGACCCATTGGCTTTGGCAAGAAGGAGGTCATGGGTGACCTTTGAGAGAGCAGTCTCTGTAGAGTGGAGAGGACGGAAGCCAGATTGGAGGGGGTCCAGGAGAAAGTTGGAGTTGAGGAATTCAAGGCAGCGAGTGTAGACGACTCGTTCTAGGAGTTTGGAAAGTAAGGGTAGCAGGGAGATAGGGCGATAACTCGACCGCTGGCCCATGTCCTACTGCTGGCCTGGAATGCCCTCCCTTCTCACACCTGCCAAACCTGCTCTCTTCCCCCTCCAAAGCCCTCAGTTACCTCATCTGTAAAATGGGGATTAAATCTGTGAGCCCCACATGGGAGAACCTGAGCGCTTAACAAATACCGCCATGTATTTATTTACTGCACTGGACGATTTACAATCCTGTCTCTGATCTGTCTCCTTCCCATATTGTGCTAGCTGCGTTATCTGTTACCGACTTGTATCTGTCAATACAAGTCGTATTGTATTTATAGTATCAATAAATACTATTGAATGAATGAATGCTAGACATCCTGTCTCCATGTAATCTCCTTCCTGTGGAAGATCAATCAGTTAAATTTTGGGTAATGATGTGTCAATTACATTACCACTACTAAGAACTGGTTTTGAATGGAGAGTGGAGTTCCTGCCAATGCAAGGAGGTTTGTTGGGATTTGGGGTGCCCACTGGAAGAGCTGCAGTCGAGTGGAATGCGGAAATGCTTGCAAATAAAGGTACCGGGTTTGGGACGGCTCGTGGCTGCTCGTCAATAGTACCCCACTGGGGTGAACGGGCTGCAGCCACTTTCTTCCCTTTCCTGCTCTCTTGGCGAACTCTCTTGAGTCTGTTCATTTCTTACACCAAGGTCACGAAACCCTCTCATGTGATTGCGAGATCAGAGTGGTTTCTCTGACAAAAATCTGTAACATTTACTTAGAGCTCACCTCCTCCTGGAGGCCTTCACAGACTAAGCCCTCCTTTCCTCTGCTCCTCCTCCCCTCCCCATCGCCCCTACTCCCTCCTTCTGCTCTACCCCCTCCCCCTCTACACAGAACTCATGTATATATGTGCATATTTATTATTCCATTTATTGATGATGTGTATATATCTACAATTCTATTTATTTATATTGATGCTATTGATGCCTAATTGTTTTGTTTTGTGTCTCTCCCCTTCCCCCACCCCCACCCCGCCCCTTCTAGACTGTGAGCCCGTTGTTGGGTAGGGATTGTCTGTATTTGTTGACGAGTTGTACTTTCCAAGTGCTTAGTACAGTGCTCTGAACACAGTAAACGCTCAGGAAATACGAATGAATGAATGAATGAATGAATGAATGAATGAATGAATGAATGAATGAATGAATGAGTCCCCACGCTGTCCGTCGGGTTCCGTGGCTTCTCGTTGGCGGTTGAGCGGGAAGGTGGCCTCCATGGTCCCTGTTGGTCATCCTTAGTCCCGCCTCCAACGGTCCGTTGATCTCCGCCTCAGGGCCCGATCCGCCATCTTAGAGCGGAGGGTGGGCCGGGGGGAGGGGCACAGGGCACCCCTAAAATGCCAAGGCTTTGGGGAAACACGGGGCGCTCAGGTCAACCCCACGCTATGATAGGTTTCCTGCAGAGGCGAAGCCTTACGGAGCCGCTGCGGGCTGCACTCCGGGGCTGCGGGACACGCTGCGACACTTGATGTGGAGGGGGAAGGGGTTTGAGAAGCAGTCTCCCGTCCCGGGCCTCTGGAGCCGGTCAGACGGCGGAGCCGGGCCTCGGGACTGGTAGGGGGTGGGAGGTGCAGCCTGCGGACACGGAGACCCCGGTTACACCCCGCGGAGCCGCTTCGGAACGGCGGCGGCTCAGGCGAAAAGGGATGGGGGAGCGGGGCCGGGATGGAGGGGCGACGGCCTCAGGTGGAAGCCACCCTCTCTGTGCCCTGCGGAGCCCCTTTGGACCACGGGGGCAACGTGGAGGCCTGACTCTCCCTCCCCAAACACGACCCACACCGCCGTGTGGAGCCAGGGTGGGGCTGAAATGGAGGGGATCCTGGGGCAAAACCAAATCCATCCTCACCCGAGCATGCTAGGAATTGCTCCGTAATGACACCTCGAACATGGGCCATCTGTGGGGAATTTACCAAACATGAAGATCCCTGTTCTTAAAGACAGATTGGCATCATGGCATGTGTACAGGGCTGAAAAAAAACTTATTATCGGAGAAAGAAGTATAGGCATGTGATTTTAGAATATGTTTGGACCATGGCCCATTACTTGTAAACCCAAAGGGCTGGAAGGCAGAGGGAGGGTGATGAAGATGAGGGATACAGGTTCCTACACTGACAGCCCCAATCACACTTTGCTGCAAAATTGTTTAATCACAATGGGAATGGAGGGGAATATGAGAGGGAGGGGGCAACCTATCATGACAATAAAACTCAAAACTCAGCTTGGGGAAGTAGGGTGGTGTAGTGGATGGAGCACAGGCCTGGGAATCAGAAGGTCATGGGTCCTAAACCCAGCTCTGCCACATCTGTGCTGTATGGCCTTGGACAAGTCACTTCACCTCTCTGTGCCTCAGCTACCTCATCTGTAAAATGGTGAAGGAAACTGTGAGCACCTCGTGGGACAAGGACTGTGTCCAACCTGATCTGCTGGTATCCACCCCAATGCTTAGTAAAGTGTCTGGCTCATAGTAAGTGTTTAACAAATACCACAATTATTATTAAATTGTATAACAATATAATAATTACAATAATATAATAATTATTGCCTTTTTACTTGTCTTGATTTCCGTCTCCCCCTTTCTAGACTCTGAGCCCGTTGTTGGGAAGGGATTGTCTCTAATTCATTCATTCCATCATATTTATTGAGCGCTTACTGTGTGCATAGCACTGTACTAAGCGCTTGGAAAGTACAATTTGGCAACAAATAGAGACAATCCCTACCCAACAACGGGCTCACAGTCTAGAAGAGGGGGTGACATAAAACAAGTAGACAGGCATCAACAGCATCAATATAAATAAATAGAATTATTACATATGCACATCATTAATAACAAATAGAATAATATGTACATATATACACAAGTGCTGTGGGGCGGGGAGGGAGGAAGAGCAGAGGGAGGGAGTAGAGGCAGTGGGGAGGGGAAGAGGAGCAGAGAAAAAGGGCTCAGTTTGGGAAGACCTCCTGGAGAAGGAGAGCTCTCAGTAGGGCTTTGAAGGGGGGAAGAGAGCTAGTTTGGCTGATGTGAGGAGAGGGGGCATTCCAGGCCAGAGATAGGATGTGGGCCAGGGGTCGACGGCAGGACAGGCAAGAAGGAGACACAGTGAGGAGGTTACTGGCAGAGGAGCAGAGTGTGCGGGCTGGGCTGTAGAAGGAGAGAAGGGAGATGAGATAGTCGAGGGCTTTGAGGGTGGAGAGCTTTGAAGCAAATAGGAGTTTTTGGTTCATGCAAAGGTTGATAGGCAACCACTGGAGATTTTTGAGGAGCGGGGTGACATGCCCAGAATGTTTCCGTAGAAAGATAATCTGGGGAGCAGAGTAATCCAGTTGGGATATGATGAATGATTGTACTAACAAGGTAGCAGTTTGGATGGAGATGAAAGGCGGGTCTTAATGATGCTATGAAGGTGAGACCGGCAGGTTTGGGTGATGGATTTCAGGTTTGGGTGACGAATTTCCTGTATGGAGTGAATGAGAGAGCAGAGTCAAGGTTGCGGGCTTGTGAGACAGGAAGGATGGTAGTGCTATCCAGAGTGACAGGAAAGTTGAGAGGTCAGGACCTGGGAGGGAAGATAAGGAGTCAGTCTTGGATATGTTGAGTTTTAGGTGGTGGATAGACATCCAGTTGGAGATGTCGTGAAGGCAAGAGGAGATATGAGCCTGGAGGGAGGGAGAGAGAACAAGGGAGGAGTTGTAGATTTGGGTATCATCTACATAGAGATGATAGTTGAAGCCGTGGTAGCGAATGAGTTCACCAAGGGAGTGAGACTAGATGGAGAACAGAAGGGGACCAAGAACTGACCCTTGAGGAACCCCTTCAGTTAGTCGATGGGATGGGGGGGAAGAGCCCACGAAGGAGACCGAGTATGGGTGACCAGAGAGTTGAGGAAAACCAGGAGAGTATGGAGTCCTTGAAACCGAGTTTGGATAACATGTTGAGGAGAATGGGGTGGTTGACAGTGTCAAAGGCAGATGAGAGGTCGAGGAGGATTAGGATAGAGTAGAAGCCATTGGATTTGGCAAGAAGGAGGTCATAGGTAACCTCTGAGAGGACAGTTTTGGTGAAGAGGAGGGGGCAGAAGCCAGGTTGGAGGGGGTCCAGGAGAGAGTTGGAGGAGAGGAATTTGAGGCAGTGAGTATAGATGACTAGCTCTAGGAGTTTGGAAAGGAAGGGTAGGAGGGAAATGGGGTGATAATTGGAGGGGGTATAAGGTCAAGGGGGGACTTGTGGGGGGGATGGAGGAGATGTGTTCATGTTTGAAAGTGGGGGAAGAAGCTGTTGTAGAGTGAGCTGTTGAAGATGGAAGTTCAGGAGGGGAGGAGGGATGGGGTGAGCGTTTTTATAAGGTGAGAGGGAATGAGGTCAGTAGCACACATGGAGGGGGTAGCACTTGAGAGGAGGGAGGAGATCTCCCCTGAAGATACTGCTGGGAAGTATGCGAAAGAGAGGAGGGGGGTAAAGAGTCGGGGGGATGGAGAAGAGGGAGGGGTGACTTTGGGGAGCTCAGGCCTTAGGGTGTTGATTTTCCTGTCCAGATCAATGGTGGTGAGGGATGGGGAAGGGGGAGGAACGGGGGCCTGAGGAGGAAGTTAAATATCTGGAACAGCTGACAGGGTGATGAGCGTGAGTGCCAATAAAGGAAGAGAAATAGTTTTGCCTGGAAGAGGAGAGGACAGAGTTAAGGCAAGAAAGATTAAATTTAAAGTGAACAGGATTGTCTGGTGTTTAGATTTCTGCCAATTGTACTTTCCAAGTACTTTCCAAGCACTTTCCAAGCTCTGCACACAGTAATAAATACGATTGAATGAATGAATATTAAAGGACATAAGGCTGGGAAAGCAAGGGACTGCAGGAATATCCCCAGCCATAATGTTAATAATAATGATTATGGTATTTGTTAAGCACTTACTATATGCCCAGCACTATTCTAAGTGCCAGAGTAGATACAAGGAAATGAGGTTGTCCCACGTGGAGCTTACAGTCATTCATTTTACAGATGAGATAACTGAGGCACAGAGAAGTTGTGACTTGCCCAAAATCAAACAACTGATACTTGGCCAAGCCAGCATTAGAACCTAACCTCTAACTCCCAAACTCATGCTCCAAACTGAAAGTGGGTGTGTACCTAGATGGCTTCTGGCAGAGCTGACAAGGAACTGTAACATTTCCCAAAATTGTGCAGTTTGGTACCAATGAGGCTCTGTCTCTCCAGAGCAACTCTAACGTGTCAATTAACACGATCACACTGTGGGAAAAAGCTCTGGAAGCCTCTAGTCCCAGATTGTTAGCAGCTGGGAGGGGACTAGACTCTGGGAAGAGATGTTCCCTTTTGGAGTGTCAGAGTGTCAGAGTGGATTAATGCTTAGTGATTCATTCATTGAAACACGCTTCAGTCAGTCCCCAAGAGAGAGGAGAGACAAGAAAAGTGCCTCGCTGATAAATGCTGCCTCAACCTTGTTCTGCCAAAGACTGCCTGACTGTGAGCTGCCCTCCCAGCCAGAACAAGTGATGAGGACAGGTGAGTATGAGGAAGCCATTCTCTTTATCACTGGGTTTCAGTGGGCATCTGAATGGGGATTGTTCACAATGAGACAGGATTCTCTGTGCAGGGTTTGGTGTATGGGTGGAGATTGTTTGACACTGGCATAACAAGAGTGGGTGGGTTGTGTCTCCAGCTCGGGGTCTTGCTTGGAGGAACGGAGAGGGAGACAAGATCTAGAATCTTCATTCATTCACTAGTATTTATTGAGTGCTTACTATGTGCAGAGCACTGTACTAAGCTCTTGGAATGTACAATTCGGAAACAGGTAGAGACAATCCCTGCCCATTGACGGGCTTACAGTCTAATCGGGAGAGACAGATAAAAACAGTAGCACTAAATAGAATCAAGGTGATGTACATCTCATTAACAAAATAAGTTAGATAATAAAAAATATATACAAATGAGTGGATGAGCACAGTGCTGAGGGGAAGGGAAGGAAGAAGGGGAGGAGCAGAGGGAAAGGGGGGAAAAGGGGTCTTAGCTGAGGGGAGGTGAAAGTTGGGTAGAGGGGCAGAAGAGGAAGCAGAGGGAAAAGGGGAAACAGTCTGGGAAGGCCTTTTGGAGGAGGTGAACTCTAAGTAGGACTTTGAAGAGGGGAAGAGAATTAGTTTGGCGGAGATGAGGAGGGAGGCCATTCCAGGACAGCGGGAGGACGTGGCCCGCGGGTCGACGGCGGGATAGGCAAGAACGGGGGACGGTGAGGAGGTGGGCGGCAGAGGAGCGGAGCGTGCGGGGTGGGCAGTAGAAAGAGAGAAGGAAGAAGAGGTAGGAGGGGGCAAGGTCAAGGAGAGCCTTGTAGCCTAGAGTGAGAAGTTTCTGTTTCGTGCAGAGGTGGATAGGCAACCACTGGAGGTTTTTAAGAAGGGGAGTGACATGCCCAGGGCGTTTCTGCAGGATGATGAGCCAAGCAAAGGAATGAAGAATAGACTGGAGTGGGGAGAGACAGGAGGAAGGGAGATGAGAGAGAAGGCTGACACAATAATCCAGCCGGGATATTATGATACCCTGTACCAGTAAAATAGCCGTTTAGGGGGAGAGGAAAGGGCGGATCTTGGCGATATTATAAAGGTGAGAGCGGCAGGTCTCGGTGACGGATTGGATGTGTGGGGTGAATGAGAGAGCCGAGACAAAGATGACACCGAGGTTGCGGGCTTGAGAGACGGGAAGGATGGTCGTACCATCCACACTGATAGGCAAGTCAGGAAGAGGATAGGGCTTGGGAGGGAAGATAAGGAGCTCAGTTTTGAACATGTTGAGTTTTAGGTGGCAGGCAGACATCCAGGTAGAGACGTCCTGAAGGCAGGAGGAGATACGAGCCGGAAGGGAGGGGGAAAGGACAGGGCAGAGATGTAGATTTTTGTGTCATCTGCATAGAGATGATAGTTGAAGCCATGAGAGCGAATGAGTTCACCAAGGGAGTGAGTGTAGACCAACAGTTAGAGGATGGGAGGGGGAGGAGGAGCCTGCGAAGGAGACCAAGAATGAACGGCCAGAAAGATAAGATGAGAACTAGGAGAGGACGGAGTCCGTGAAGCCAAGGTGAGATAAAGTGTGGAGGAGAAGGGGATGGTCAACAGTGTCAGAGGCAGCTGAGAGGTCAAGGAGGATTAGGATAGAGTAGGAGCCATTGGATTTGGCAAGAAGAAGGTTATGGGTGACCTTTGAGAGAGAAGTCTCGATACAGTGGACGTGACGGAGGCCAGATTGGAGGGGGTGCAGGAGAGAATGGGAGTTAAGGAATTCTAGGCAGCGAGTGTAGACCACTCCTTCTAGGAACTTGGAAAGGAAGGGTAGTAGGGAGATAGGACGATAACTGGAAGAGGAACTGGGGTCGAGAGAGGGTCTTTTTAGGATGGGGGGACATGGGCATGTTTGAAGACAGAGGGGAAGAAGCCATTGGAGAGGGAGCGGTTAAAAATAGAAGTTAAGGAGGGGAGGGGGGAAGGGGCGATGGTTTTTATAAGGTGAGCGGGAATGGGGTCCAAGGCACAGGTGGAGAGGGTGGCACTTGCGAAGAAGGAGATTTCCTCTGAGGATACTGCAGGGAAAGATGGGAAAGTATGGGAGAGGGTTGGGCGGGGGGGAAGGCAGAAGCGGTAGGGGTGACTTTGGGGAGCTCAGACCTGATTGTGTTGATTTTCGTAGGTGGCCAGATGGTTGGGGGTGAGGGATGGGGGAGGGGGAGGAACAGGGGGCCTAAGGAGAGAATTGAAGGTCCGGAACAATTGACGGGGGTGACAGGCATGGTGTCAATGAGGGAAGAAAAGAAGTTTTGCCTGGCTGAGGAGAGGGCAGGGTTAAGGCAGGAAAGGATATATTTGAAATGGATAAAGTTGGCTTGGTGCTTGGACCTTCGCCAGCAGTGCTCAGCAGCTCGAGCATAGGAGCGTAGGAGGCGGACAGAGGCAGTGACCCAGGGCTGTGGGTTAGTGGAGCAAGAGCGGCGGGGGGAAAGGGGAGCGAGAGAGTTGAGATGAGTAGAGAGGGTGGAGTTGAGAGGGGTAACCTGATCATCAAGAGTGGGAAGAGAGGACAGGGGGCAAGGTGGGGAGAGATACTTTTGGAGAGATGGATGGGATCAAGAAAGCGGAGGTCCCTGTGGGGGACTAGTACAGATTTGCAGGGGGAGAGAGTGTGAGAGAGGAGGCAGGTGAGAAGGTTATGGTCTGAGAGAGGGATTTCAGAGTTGGTGAGGGAGGAGATAGTGCAGCAGTAGGAGATGATATCGAGGCTGTGACCAAGTTGGTGAGTGGGCGAGGTATGGTGGAGCAGAAGGTTGGCAGAGTCGAGGAGTGATAGCAGGCAGGCAGCAGAGGAGTCACCGGGTAGAATATGATGAGAGGGTTAGGGTTAGGTGGGTACCCATGGCTGTACCTGACACCTCAGGTCCTGGATGTACAGAACAGAGAGGAAGAGGATTGAGGGTACGTGAGAACCAATGTCACCACTTGTAAGGGGCATAGTGAGATGAACAAAGTGTCATTTGAACTGACCATAAGACACTCTGAATATGGGGTTCAGTTCTGAAGGAGCAGGATAGGCGAGTTCCCAAACAGATGAAATTTGCAGAACAGTGCTTGGCACAGAGTAAGCGCTTAACAAATGCCATCATCATCATCATAAGGCAAAGGAGTTTTCTTATGGAATTTTTTTTTTTGGCAGAAATATTTTTTTCTTCCCTCCAAATCTACACAGCACTTCCTGGTAACTCACCCAGAATAAAGAGTGATACTGAGACATTAGAAGCAGTGTTGTTGAATGGATAGAGCACGGGCCTGGGAGTTAGAAAGACCTGGGTTCTAATCCTAGCTCTGCTACTTTTCTGCTGTGTGACCTTGGGCAACTCACTTCACTTTTCTGAACCTCAATTGCCTCTCTAAAATGGGGATTAAGATTGTGAGCTCTGTGTGGGACATGGACTTTTTCCAACCTGATTAGCTTCTATCCACTAGAAGCAGCATGGCCTAGTGGACAGAGTTCAGGCCTGGGAGTCGGAAAGGCCTGGGTCCCAATCCCAACTCTGCTAATTGTCGTTGTGTGACCTTGGGCAAGTCACTTAACTTTTCCATGCCTCAATTATCTCATCTGTAAAATGGGGATTAAGACTTTGAGCCCAATGTGGGACAGGGACTGCATCTAACCTGATAACCTTGCATCTACCCCAGTGCTTATAATAGTGCTTGGCATATAGTAAGTGCTTAACAAATAAAATTATCATTACTATTACCTCAGTTGTTAGTACAGTGCCTGGCATATAGTAAGCACTTAATAAATATCATTAAAAAAATAGCCTCATTATTGAGCCTACCAAGTGGCTGCCTCATCTAACAGTAGCAGTAGAAGTAATAATAGTAGTAATAGTAGTAATAGTAATATTTATTAAGCACCCACTAGAATTAATCAACCATACTAGTGATCAGGAAGTACAAAACATGCAAGTGAAGCATTTTCTGCCCACCAGAAGTGTACACTGCCAGCATTTACAAACTGAATAATTAAAATGGATAACTGAAGGTTCAACTGAGAAAATGTACATAAGTGCTAAGGGGGAGTATCAGTAGTATAGCCCACAAATGAGAAAATGTTTCTATACAAGTGCTTGGGGTGTATAGGAGGCATAGCCCCTGAACTAACAGGAGATTCACAGGAGGAAACAATCAAAACACAATGCTGCCTCCCTTACTGAAAAGAAAGCATGGAGTAGTGCATAAAGCATGGACCTTAGAATCAAGAATCTAATCCAACTCTGCCACTAGTATGCTGTGTGACCATGTTTAAGTCAGTTAACCTCTCTGAACCTCGGTTTGTTCATATGCAGAATGGGGATGAGATACCTTCTCCCTAACCCTTATTCATTCATTCAATCGCATTTATTGAGTACTTACTGTGTGCACTGCACTGTACTAAGTGCTTGGACAGTAGAATACAGCAAATAAAGAGAGACAATCCCTGCCCACAGTGGGCTCACAGTCTAGAGGGGTTTGACAGTCATCAGTACAAGTAAACAGGCATCAATACAAATAAATTGAGTTGTAGATATATGCATATATATATAAGTGCTGTGGGGCAGAGAGAGAGGTGAGAGAGTCAGGGTGACACAGGAGGGACTGGGAGCTGTGAAAAAATGTGGCTTGGTCTGAGAAGGCCTCCTGGAGCAGATGTACCTTCAACAGGGCTTTGAAGCGGGGAGCGTCATTGTCTGGCATATTTGAGGAGCGAGGCCAGAGGAAGGACATGAGCCAAGGGTCAGTGATGAGACAGGCAACATTGAGGCATAGTGAGGAGGTTAGCACCAGAGGAGTTGAGTGTGCAGGCTGGGAAGTAGAAGGAGAGAAGGGAGGTGAGGTAGGAGGGGACAAGGTGATGGAGAACTTCAAAGCCAATAGTGAAGAGTTTTTGTTTGATATGAAGGTGGGTAGAGAACACTGGAGATTTTTGAGAAGGAAAGATAATCTGGGTAGCAGAGTGAAGTATGGACTGAAGTGAAGATAGGAGGTTAGGAGGTCAGAAAGAAGGCTGCCACAGTAATCCAGGGGGGATAGAATGAGTGATTGTACTAACATGGTAGTGGTTTGGATGGAGAGGAAAGAACAGATTTTGGAAATGTGAAGATGAGACTGACAGGATATGTGGGTTGAATGAGAAAGGTTGTCAGCCCTGAGTGAGGTAGGAGGTGTCTGCATTCATGTACTTCACATACAGTAAGTGCTTACTCAGTTGACCTGAGACACACATTGATATTCTTCATAACCTTGTAGGACAAAGTGAGTATGCAGAACAGCTAAGAAACAGAGCATGTTAATTTATTCCTATTTATAATTTGTTAAATGTACATGATTTATGTCCATGTATTATGTCCTAATGAAAACTAGTGAGCTCTCTTTCTTTTCTTTCCCTTTTCCTTGTCTCTCTCCATTATGCTCTGCAGAAGGCTTCCACTGAATTGGCCCGAGGATCCATGTTAATGGAACCCAGTGAGATCTCCTTGGTGATTGTGATTCTCCTGCAGATACGTATTGGGATTTCAGTGAATGGATTCCTCCTCCTCTTTTATATCCACATGGTGTCTGCCAACCACAAGCTCAGCTCTTCAGACATGATTCATGCCCATTTGGTCTTGGCTAACACCATAATCCTTCTCACTTACGGAATTCCAGACACTATGTCAACTTGGGGACTGAAAAATTTTCTAGGTGACATCGGATGTAAAATTCTCATTTATCTTTAGCGAGTGGCCCGGGGTCTATCCATCTGCACCACATGTCTCCTGAGTGTTTTCCAAGCCGTCACCATAAGCCCCAGCACCTTCCGGTGGGCAAGACTCAAAATTCAATTGCCCAAGTGTATCCTGCCTCTCTGTATCCATTTTTGGATCCTTGGTTTCCTGATTGATGTAAGCACACCGATGTATGTAAGAGGTCCTCAAAACAGCACTACAGCTCCAGTCATATATGATCTTAAATATTGTTCAGTAGCTTCTCTCAGTGCAGAAACTGCCCTGGCAATTGCAGTTGTTCTATGTCTCCGGGATCTGTTCTTCATGACCCTCATGATTGGGGTCAGTGGCTACATGGTGTTTGTCCTGCACAGACACCACCAACGAGTCCAGAACCTTCATGGACCCAACCACTCCTCCAAAGTGATGCCTGAGGTCAGAGCAGCCAAGAGAGTCATTGCCCTGGTGGCTCTTTATGTCCTCCTGTATGGGCGACAGTCCATCATGTTTAGTATTTTACTTAACAGGAAAGAAAATTCTCCTCTGCTAGTGAAGAGCCATATGGTTTGGTCACCAACTTTCTCAGCCATTAGTCCATTCCTGGTGATTCACAGTGACAGGAGAATAAGAACATTATGGAAAAAGCAATTTCCTGTTCCCAGCATGGATCCTTCAGAGAATCCCAAGGAAGGTCCCTGTTCTCCCATAGTACTTTCATCTGTCCTGAAATGAGAGTTACAGGTACCTGCAGAGTGGAAAGATAAGGAACTCCCCAGGGTGATGAGAAACTCACAAATGGATTCAATCCTCAAGCCTAGAGGGATGGTGGTGTGCCCACCTCTGCATTTCAGCAGTGAACTCATTTTCGTAAGTGCAGCCCAGTGCTAGGTCAGCCATTAAAGGGGTTTGAACTTGATCCTGTTCCTTAAGGTTGGCACCATCCCTGAGAATTGCCAGATTTATCAGTCAAATGAGGCTCTGAGTAATAAAATGGGTCAAAGATTAAAAGTGAACAATTGAAAGAATTAACTAAGAATAAAAGGAAGAGAGAAAATGAAATGGGGAGAAGAAAGATAATCTGTTTTTTGTATTTGTTACGTGATTACTACGTGCCACACACTGTACTAAGCACTGGAGTAGATACAAGCTAGCCAGATTGGACACAGTCTGTGTCCCACATGGGAATGAAGTCTTCCTCCCCAATTTACAGATGAGATCTTTGAAGCACAGAGAAATTAAGTAACTTGCCAAAGGTCAGAGACGAGACAAATGGTAGAGCTAGGATTAGAACCCAGGTCCTTCTGGATTCCAGGTCCATACTCTTTTCACTAGGGCATGTTGCTTCTCCATATAAGTCAAGGGATGGAAGGAAGCAAGGACTGCTCTGTTTCTGAGGTGTATGGGAGTTTCTTAGATGACAACCCCTCTTTCCTGGCCCCCAAGAGGGTGGTTACCTATAGGCTGTGTCCCTGATGGTCAAAACACACACCATTCATTCATTTAATCATTCATAGACTCAATCATATTTATTGAGTGCTTACCGTGTGCAGAGTACCTTACTAAGCACTTGGGAGAGTACATTACTGCAATAAACAGACACATTCCCTGCCCACAAAAAGTTTACAGTGTATAGGGGAAGACAAACACAGACAATCGAAATAAAGAAATTACAGATACATATATAAGTGCCATGAGGCTAGAAGGGAGGATGAATAAAGTCAGGGTGATGCAGAAGAGAGTGGGAGAAGAGGAAAGGAGAGCTTAGTAAGGGAAGGCCTCTTGGAGGAGATGTGCCTTCAGTAAGGCTTTGAAGGGGAGGAGAGTAACTGTCTGTCGGATATGAGGAGGGACAGTGTTCCAGGCCAGAGATAGGATGTGAATGAGAGATTGGCGGTGATATAGACGAAATCAAGATATAGTGAGATTACCATTAGATGAGCAAAGTGTGTCTTCTGGGTTATAGTATGAGAGTAGAGAGGTCAGGTAGGAGGGGACAACATGATCGACTGCTTTAAAGCTAATGATGGAGAGTTTTTGTTTGATGCAGAGGTGGATAGGAAACTATTGGAGGTTCTTGAGGAGTGGGGAAACATGTCCTCAATGTTTTTGTTGAAAAATAATCTGGGCAGGAGAAGTATGGACTGGGGTGGGAAGAGACAGAAGGCAGGGAGGTCAGCAAGGAGGCTGACCCAGTAATCCAGGTGGGATAAGATAAGTGATTGGATAACGTGGTAGCAGTTTGGTTGGAGAGAAAAGCTATGTTGTGTAGGTCTAACTGACAGTATTTAGTGATGGATTGAATATGTGGTTTGAATGAGAAAGAGAAGTCAAGAATAATGCCATTGTTATGGGCTTGTGAGAAAGGAAGGATGCTTGTGCCGCCTAGAGTATTGGGAAAGTCAGGGGAGGACAGGGTTTGGGTGGGAAGATAAGTTCCATTTTAGAAATTAAGTTTGTGGTGAAGGAAGGACACCCAAGTAGAGATGTCTTGAAGGCAAAAAGAAATGTGAGACTGCAGATAGGGAGAAAGATCACGGCTGGAGATGTAGATTTGGATATCATTGGTGTATAGGTGATAGTTGAAGCCATGTGAGTGAATGAGTTCTCAAAGGGAGTTGTAGATAGAGAATAGAAGGGGACCCAGAACTAAATTTTGAAGGACAGCCACATTTAGGGAGTGGGAAGCAGAAAAGGTACCCATGAAAGAGAATGAGAATGGGGAAGCAGCATGGCTTATTGAATAGAGCTAAGGCCTGGGAATCAAAAGGTCATTGGTTCTAATCCTGACTCCACCACATGTTTGCTCTGTGACTTTGGGCAAGTCACTTCACTTTTGTGGGCCTTAGTAACCTTATCTGTAAAATGGGGATTAAGAGCATGAGCCCTGTGTGGGACATGGATTGTGTCCAACCTGACTAACTTGAATTGACTGTATTGCTTTAAACAGTGCCTGGCAAAAGTACCATAATTCTTATTATTAATGAGCATCCAGAAAAATAGGAGGAGAATCAGAAGAGGACAGTGTCAGTGAAGCTGAGATTGGATAATGTTTCCTGGAGAAGGGGGTCGTCGACAATGTCAAAGGCAGCTGGGAGGTTGAGGAGGATTAGTATGGACTAGAGACCATTGCATTTGGCAAGAAGGAGCTTATCTGTGACCTTTGAGAAGGAGGTTTATGTGGAATGAAGGGGACTGAAGCCAGATTGAAGGACGTAAAGGAGATAACTGGAGGAGAGGAACTTGAGACTGGGTGTAGACAGCTCACTCAAGGAGTTAGGAGAGGAATGCCATTTAACCCACATATTCAATCCATCACTAAATCCCATTAGTCCCACATAGCTAAATCCACCCTTTCCTCTCCATCCAAATGGCTACTAAATCAAATCACTCCTCCTATCCTTCCTGCATGATTGCATCAGCCTCCTTACTGACCTCCCAAACTCCTGTCTTTCCCCACTCCAGTCCATACTTCACTCTGCTGCCCGGATCATTTTCCTACCAAAACATTCAGGACATATCAACTTGCTCCTCAAAAGACTCCAGTGGTTGCCCATCCACATCCACATCTAACAAAAGCTCATCATCTTTGGCTTTAAAGCACTCTTCCATCTTACCCCCTCCTCTACTCTCTTTTTACAACCCAGCCCTCACACTTCACTCCTCTAATGCTTAACTTTTCACTGTGCCTCTATCTTGCCTATCTTTCCCCTGACCCCTTGCCCATGTCCTGCCTCTAGCCTGAAATGCCCTTTCTCCTCAAAACCTACAGACATTACTCCCCACCACCATTCAAAGCCTTTTTGAAGGTACATACCCTCCAGGACACCTTCTCTACTAAGCTCCCCCTTTCCTCTTCCACTCCTTTCTGCATCGCCCTGACTTGCTCCCTTGGGTTTTTTCCCCTCGCAGACCCACACCACTTATGAGGTATTGCTGTCTGCCTCCCCCTAGCTAGTGTAAGCTCTTTGTGGGTGGGGAATGTGTCTGTTTATTGTTGTACTGTACTCTGCCAAGCCCTTAGTATAGTACTTTCCACACAGTAAGCCCTCAACAAATATGATTGAATGAATGAATGAATGGTTCTACACCAACATTGCAAACAAGCCCAGCATGTTCATAGCACCACCCTCCCCCCACTCAAATTATTCTCAGAGACCAGGGCCACCAAGATCATCCTGCTTCTGGACACCTACTTTGTTTCCTTTTGTTGTATCAACAGCAACATTGGGCTTTCAAATTATATGGATAAGAAAGACCTGATATTGTATGAAGTGGCAACATTTCTGGGTGCCTGTTTTGCCTTTCTCTGTACCTTAGTGCTGATCAGCAATGATCCCCAACTTCCAAGGCCCAGGTGTGGGCTCAAGAAGATGCCAGGCTTTTCTCTTCCAATTTCTGTGTTGAACCATTGATTACCTCCTTATCTAATTCCCTGCCAACAGACCCACATGGTCAAATCTACAGTAGAGAGGAATGTACACATTCTGGAGGAAGGCTTTATCCCATGAGTATAACCCTTCCCAAAAGGAGGGCAAGATTATCTGGAACCCCTAGTCAAAGAATGAAAAATGGGGATTTTACTCTCTCCCTCTTCTTGTGCACATGCATTCTCCTCTACCCCTGCATACAGGCTGACCCTGTCAAGATTCCAGGAATTACGTTGAGGAGAGAGCAGTGTTCTCAAGAAAGATGGCAATGGGGTGATTACCAGGACACTGACTCCCAAGCCCGTGCTCTTCCCACTAAGCCACGCTGCTTCTTAGTTTCATAGGACAATCATACACACAACATCCTGACCCATCACCCGCTCTCCACTTTTACGGTTCTTTCTCCCCAGCTACTTGACAGTGCTGTGAGTTCACAATGAAATAACTGCTATGAATATTGTCTTGCCTTCAGAACAACATTACTTGGATGTTCTGCTAAAACCTCAAGCTAAATATGTCTGAAACAGACTTCTCATCTTCCCACCCAAATCCTGGCCTCTTTCAGATGTTCCAGTAACTACACACAGCACCACTAACTTCCCTGTCTCACAATCTTGTCATTATCCTTGACTCATTTCTCTCATTCAACCCACATATTCAGTCTACCAGTCAATCTTATCTTCACAACATCTTTAAAGTTCATCCTTTCCTCTCCATCCAGGCTGTTACCATGATCATCTAGACTCTTATCTTCTGCCTTGACATCAGCGTCCTTGCTGATTACCCTGCAACATTTCTCTGCTGCCTGGATTATTATTTTTTATGGCATTTGTTAAGTGCTTACTATGTGTCAAACACTGTTCTAAGAACTGGGGTAGGTACAAGTTAATTAGGTTGGACTAAGTCCCTGTCCCACATGAGGCTCAAAGTCTAGGTACGAGGGAGAATAGGAGAACTGAGGCACAGAGATGTTAAGTGACTTGTCCAAGGTCACATAGCCGACAAGTGGTGGAGTCGGGATTAGAACCCATGACCTTCTGACTCCCAGGCCTGTGTTCTTTCCACTAGGCCATGCTTCATCTCCAATAAAGGTTCAGTCCCCATCTCCCAGAAACATCCAAAAGTTGCCCATCCAACTCCATATCAATCAGAAACTCCTTACCAATGGCTTTAAAACACACAATTTTCTCTCTACCCCCCAATTTACCTCACTGATCTCTATTACTAGTCAAGATGCACTATTCTAAATCCTGGGGTAGATAAATTTAATCAGGTCAGGCACAGTCCCTATCCCACCTGGGGCTCCAAGTCTTAATAGGAGGGAGAACAGGTATTGAATTCCCAATTTACAGTTGAGGAAACTAGGGCCCAGTAAAGTTAAATGGTTTGTCACAGAACAGGCAAGTGGCAGAGCCAGGATTAGGACACAAGTCCTCTGAGTCCCAAGTCCACACTTTTTCCCATAGGCACTGCTGCTTCCCTCTTTCTTTTTTGTCTTGTCCCCAAAGATAGAAGCTCCTCATTATGAGTATGTGGATGCTGACCATGCTGAGAGACATTTGAAAGACTCTCAATATATTAAAATGGTGCCCCTGTATTTGGCAGATGTGCTTTGTCCAGGGGACTGCAAGGAAAACAGTAGAAGGGAAAATTTGCTGTGTGCCTGATGTAATATCGCAATCTGGAATCAGGAGTGTCACTGAGGTTGCATCAAGGGAGGGGATGGCAGGTGGGAGGGTGGGAGAATGTCCTTCCTTCTCTCTTCCTACAAGAAAAAAATTGATGGGGGTGTGGTTAGTGTGTAACATCCTGGACCATATCCAGTGATGTAATTAAAATGATTCACAGTCCAAAAAATGGTCAGCACAGATTTACAGGGATTATGTTTTATTGGTTGTTAAAACCCTGAGGCATAAACAGAACATCTAATGTCCTCATTTCTCCTTTAACCAAAACCACTGATGGGGCCTTATCAGTGGAAATGGACCCCAGTGTCTACTTGGTGTGGTTAATCAATGATTAAAAAGGCTCCAACAAATGGATTCACATTAACTCAGTGAAGTTGTGCAAGGAGACTTCCATGGTTCACAGTAAAAGCCCAGTCCAAAGTGCCCTGGGAAGCCTCTCTAAATGACATCGGGAGCCAAAACCAACTGGCCCTGGAGAACTGTCTTCACCTCTGACATCAAAGAGACAATGTCAAAGAGACAATTATACCTCACTGAAAGCTGTTCATGTGATGTCTGTGCTGATACTGCTGATTCTGTTAATCTCCTTTTCATTTTTTTTCTTGCATATCCAGAAATATCCTGGATTTTCATTGTTATGTCCTATACAAGCACTGGCAGATATCCAGTCAGAGTGAGCATCACTGCAAACAATCCCCCACCCACACTCTTTTGCCCAGAAATCTGAAGTCAGGAAATGCCTGATTAGGTGGGACCAACAGGAGACTGTTAATCCTTTCAGCACTCATGCACTGAGGTACTGGTCAACAAATGATCAACATCTCTTCAAGAAACAGAGCACCAGATGAACCCACAAAGCCCCATTTTCATATTATCCACAATCTTATCATATTTTGACATTGGGTCACATATGGAGAAGGCAGAGAAGCAGAATGGAGGAATGGAAAATGATAGAGGTGCCCAGGAGCTGGAAGCCATAGACGTCTGCCTTGTAAACTGGTCTAAAACCAAGTGGACATAGCCCTAGCCCCAAGGTCAAGCTGGTTCTCAGAGTGAAGACAACTTCAGACTCTAGTAGAGAGAATAATAGTAATAATGATGATGGTATTTGTTAAGCACTTACTATGTGCCAAGCACAGTTCTAAGCTCTGGGGTAAATACAAGATAATTGGGTTGGATACAGTCCCTGTCCCATATGGGGCTCCCAGTCTTAATCTCCATTTGACAGATAAGGTAACTGAGGACCAGAGAAGTTAAGAGACTTTCCCAAGGTCAGACAGCAGACAAGTAGAAGACCTTAGATTAGAACCCATGACTTCCAGGCCTGTGCTCTATCCACTTAGGCTTCCCAGGGATGGGGGAACTACAAAGGTCAAAGGTGCCCAGTGAGATCAAATTGATGGGAATGTGTTCAAAAGTGTACTCTTTAGGATCAGGATTTTTTTTAGAATCCCATCTCAGTAACTATGACGTATGAACCGACATGGCTGGGTGTTTTGACACTGTGAGTCTGTGGCTATTTACCATATATTACAATAAAACTGTAGAACCTCCCATTCTAACACAAGGGAGTATGTGATTTTTCAAGGGAATGCTGATTCTTCCATACCACTACTGCATCTGCCTCCTCACTGACCTCCCAGCCTCTTGGACAATCTAATCCACACTTCACTTTGCTGCACTGATCATTTATCAGCAAAAACGCTCAGTCCATGTCTCTCCACTCCTCAAGAACCTCACATGGCTGCCTATCCACCTCCACATCAAACAGAAACTCCTTACCACTGTCTTTAAAGCACACAATCAGCTTGCCCCCAACAATCTCACCTCACTAATATCCTACTATTAGTATTAGTACTAATTAGTACTAATATCTTACTATTAGTATTAGTACTACTATTAGTAGCCCAGCTCTCACTCTCTGCTCCTCTAGTGCCAGCTTACTCACTGTGCCCTGATCTCTTCTGTCTCACCAGTGACCTCCTTCCCACATCTTCCCCCTAGCTAGGAATGCCCTCACTTCCATATATGTCAAACCACCACTCTTTCCACCTGCAAAGAGTTATTAGGTCATATCTTCTCCAAGAGGCCTTCCCCAGTTAAGCCCTCTTTTCCCTGGCTTGCCTCTGTCATTCATTCAGTTGAATTTATTGAGAGCTTACGGTGGAAAAAACACTGTACTAAGCACTTAGCACTATACTTAGTCATCCAGGCACTTGAATCTGTGACCTTTGGAAAATTGATATTTACCCCTTCCGCACAACCCAGCCTTCTACAACCTTCTACAACCCAGCCCTCTCACTTCACTCCTCTGGTGCTAACTTTCTCACTGTGCCTTGATCTTACCTGTCTTGCCACCGGCCCCTAGACCACATCTGGCCTCTGGTCTGGAATGCCCTGCCTCTTCAAATCTGACACACAATTACTCTTCTTCCCTTCAAAGTCACATTGAAAGCACATGTCCTCCAAGAGGCATTCCCTGACTTCCCTGGCTTAGTCTTTCCTTCTGCATCACCATTGCATGGTGGTCTGTTCCCCTTGGACACTTTGAGAGCCACCCCTCCCCCATCTACAAACCATTTATGTACATATTAACCTTTAATCAATTTTAATGTCTGCTCCCACTTTACACTGTAAGCTCCTGTGGCAAGGGATCACCTATACCTACTCTTTTATATTGTATCTATCAATCAATCAATCAGTGATATTTATTGAGTGCTTACTAGGTGCAGAGAACTATTCTTAGCATTTGGGAGAGTATGATCCAACAGAACTAGCAGATATGTTCCCTGCTCATAATGAGTTTACAGGCTAGGGGGGAGCCATAATTTGATACGAATAAATAAATTATTTATAGCAAATAACTTATAGATAGGTACATAAGTGCTGTGGGATTGGGAGTAGGGTGAATATAAAATGGCCAAAAGTCACAGATCCAAGTGCATAGACAACATAGAAAGGAGAGTGAGTCATGGAAAAGGGGGCTTAATCAGAGAAAGTCTTATAGAGAAGATGTGACCTTACTTCTGCTTTGAAGGCAGAAAGAGTGGTGGCCTGGCATATATGGAGGGGGAGGGCATTTCAGGCTAGGGGAAGGCTAGGGGAAAGGGGTTAGCAGCAAGATAGATGAGATTGGGCACAGTGAGTAAGCTGGAACTAGAGGAGTGGAGTGTGCAGACTGGGCTATATTTGACTCTTCCACGTGCTTAGTACAGTATTCCACATGTAGTAAGCACTCAAAAAATACCATTGACTGATTGACTAGTTGACAAATGTGTATATGTGTGTAGCAGAGTGGGACCCAGGCAATGAACTAAGATCTTTTTACATAACAACTATCTCTAACTGAAAGATGCCTAAGAGTTGTTCTGGACCAGAATTTGATTATTGCCATCTAACAACCCATTCCACTTGCCCTGACATTTAAGAGAGGGAGAAGGAAGTCAGAAGAGTCACTCCATGGTCTCTCTCTCTGAAGTATAAGGCAAACCAATCAGAGAGAAAGATTGGGGAAAAAGTATCAGGGCAGGTTGGGAAGAAAATGGAGAACCTTTGACATCTTAAGGTGAGGGGAAATGAGCTGGTAGTGCTGGGAGAGCAGGACATGGGGAGAGTTCGTGCTGTCTTGGCCCTGGATGGATACAGGTTCTGAGAGAGCCTGAAAGAGGATCCCTAGAGATTCAGTCCAGCATCCAGGACTCAGGAGGAGAAGGCCTCCTGCCCATAACAGGGAGAATATTAGCTGTGGAACACTTACAGGGTAGTATAGAGGGTCTTGGGGGGGAATAGAGACTGGGAAAGGTGGTTTAACCCAGAGTTGTCTTGGTTTCTCCTTTGTTAATATAGTAAATAGTGCTCAGATCAGGGGGAGATGGTCAGGGCTCCAGGGAGACACGTAACCTAGAGAACTGGGCGGGAGTTCTTTAGCTGCAGGTATTCTGCAGCCAAGGCCCCAGGATTTATTCATTCAGTCATATTTATTAAGTGCTTACTGTGTGCAGAACACTGCATTAATTGTTTGGGAAAGTACAATAAGAATAATGATGATGGTATTTGTTTAGTGCATACTATGTGCAAAGCACTGTTCTAAGCCCTGGGGTATATACTAGATGATCAGGTTGTCCCATGTGGGGTTTACTGTCTTAATCCTCATTTTTACAGATGAGGTAACTGAGGCACAGAGAAGTTAAGTGACTTGCCCCAAATCACACAGTTGGCAAGTGGCAGAGCCAGGATTAGAGCCCATGTCCTCTGACTCCTAAGCCCAGGCTCTTTCCACTAAGCCACACTGCTTCTCATCCAACAATTAACCGTGACAATCCCTGCCCACAACACTCTCACAGTCTAGAGAGGGGAGACGGACATCAATACATATAAAATAAAATTACACATATACACATAAGTGCTGTGGGGCCGGGTGTGTCGTGGAGGGGAGAGCAAAGGGACCAAGTCAGGATGACAGAAGTGAGTGGGAGATGAGGAGAATTTGGGCTTAGTCTGGGAAGGCCTCTTGGAGAAGTGCATTCAATAAGGCTTTGAAGAGGGGGAAGAGTAATTGTCAGATTTGAAGAGTCCCAGAGGTAGGAGATGGTCCAGGGGTCAGTGGAGAGACAGGTGAGATTGAGGCACAGTAAGAAGGTTAGCACTAGAGAAGCAAAGTGAGCAGATTGGGTTTTAGAAGGAGAGAAGTGAGGTGAGGTAGGAGCAGGCAAGGTGATCGACTGCTTGAAAGGTAGGCTACTCTCCAATGACCCCTATGCCTTCAGGGAGATTCCTGGGTCAGTCATAGAGTGCTGGCAGCAAGAAGGATGCAAGGACTTGAGGGTCAGTGAGTAGGATTTCCCCAACCTGTGGTAGAAGAACCGGAGATGTATTTGGCTTTAGGAGGCAGAACAGGATCCTGTAGCTCCTACAGTGACCCTGGGAGCTTTTTCGGCCATGGTTTAGGATTGAAATCACCCTAAATGAATGAATGTGTTAAAACTCCACCTATGTAAGTGGCCCATGCTTAGTACTTGGGGTGATGGCCACAGGCCGAACCCTCCTAGGAGAGAGTGGGATTAAAGGTGCCTGATTTAGAGCAAACTATTGTCTTTGTGTTCTCTATCTTACTTCTCCCTGGGCACGATAGCAGACTAAACTGAAAGAACTGAGCAGAACGTATCCATGTTGGGGCAGGGGAAAGTGATGTCATACCCACTGCCTCTACATGTTATCCTTAGTCAGAAATATCTCTAAAATATTGACACTTTCCAGAGTATGCAGAAATGCCTTGGATCACACAAGAAGTGACATCAGACAGGGGATGATACATCTTTAGGGGCAGAGCAAGGGAGGAGAGTAGGATTTTGGGGGAGAGTCAAAGGGAGCCTTGGGGACCAGGAGTAACCTATACTCTGCAGGCTGGAATCCCTGGGCCTGTACACAAGCATACTTAGGTCCAGTAAACTGCATTGCTAAAAACCTCTTAATATTGCACCTTGATCTTGGATAGGTAATGATTCCAGGACAGTTTGGGGTTTTCTTCTGTAGGGTTCTCTTATAGTGTCTTCAGTATGTTGTTGACTGAGGATGGTTGTTGGCAGCAGGCAGGACCAGAAGTCCTTCTGTGAATATGAGTAATCACAAAGACAATCAAGGATAGCTAACCAATGTCCCAGGGCAGGGTCTCAGTATGCCTAATGGTCAGTTCCTGAAGGGTAAATCCATGAGTTTTACTAAACACATAGGCAATCACAAATAGCTAATCACTGACAGAGGGCAAGGCATCACTAATGTGTAATTATCTGCCATGTGGGTGCTTCATTATTATCTACCCAATCAGTGGTATTTATTGACTACTAACTGTGTGCAGAGCATTGTACTAAGTATTTGGGAGAGTTGTTAGATGTAATCACTGCACACAAGGAGCTTCCAGTCTAGAAGGGAAGACAGACACTAAAATGTATTACAGATAGGAGAAATATGAGAGTATGAGGATATGTACATACATGTTATGGTGCTAAGGGTGAGGTGAATATCAAGGGGAACAGACTCAGGCATAGTGGTGATGCAGAAGAGGGGTTGAGTAAAGACAGTAAGGGTTTAGTCAGGGAAGGCCTTTTGGAAGAGGTGTGATTTCAGGGAGGCTTTGAAGTGGGGAAGAGTGGTAGTCTGACAGTTATGAAGAGAGAGAGAGTTCCAGGCCAGAGGGAGAGAGTTGGCAAGATAGATGGGTTTGAAGTGCAGTGAATATGTTGGGAGTTAGTGGAGCAAAGTATGTGTGTTTGGTTGTAGTAGGAAATCAGTGAGGTAAGGTAAAATAATTTATAATAATTATGGTATTTGTTAAGCACTTACTATGTGCCATGCACTGTGCTAAGCTCTGGAGTGTATACAAGCAATTCGGGTTAGAGAGAGTCCCTGTCCCATGTGGGGCTCATAGTTTCAATCCCCATTTAAGAGATGAGGGAACTGCAGCACAGAGAAGTGAAGTGACCTGTCCAAAGACACACAGCAGACAAGTGGCAGAGTCGGGATTAGCACCCATGACCTTCTGACTCCCAGACCCGTTCTCTATCTGCTACACCAGGGGAGAGATGGTTGATTGAATGCCTTAAAGCCAATGGTAAAGGAGTTTCTGCTTGATATGGAGGTGGATGGGCAACCACTGGAAGTTTTTGAAAGGTAGGGAGACATGGATAAATAGGGTTCTTTTTTTAGAAAAATGATCCAGGCAGGATAAGGAAGTATGGACTGGAATAAGGAGATAGGAGTCAGGGAGGTGAGTAAGGAGGCTGGTGCAATAGTCAAAGCAGAATATGATAAATGATTGGATCAGTGTGGTAGCAGTTTTGGTTGAGGGGAAGGGCCAGGTTCTGGAGATGTTGTGAAAGTAAACTCAACATGATTTGATTGCAGATGCATTTGCAGGTAGAATGAGAGATGAGTTAAGGGTAATGCCAAGTTCACACTCTCATTAATCTATTTCCTCTTTCCTCTGCTTTTCCATTACTCCCCAAAGGATTAGAAAACAACACTATCAAGCCCCACCCTCACACTAACTTCACAACTGATCTCAGGATTTATTATTGTTTAGTATTTTATGGTGTTTGTTAAGTGCTTACATACCAGATACAAGCTAATTAGGTTGGACACAGTCTATGTTCCAGACTGAGGGCAATTCCTCATGGAAGCATGGGGCAGCCTTATTGATACTAATTGATCTATTGATACTTATTGATACTAATTGATCTAATATCGCCAAGATCCGCCCTTTCCTCTCCACCCAAACGGCTACCTTACTATTACGGGCTCTCGTTATATCCCGGCTAGACTACTGTGTCAGCCTTCTCTCTGACCTCCCTTCCTCCTCTCTCGCCCCGCTCCGGTCTATTCTTCACTCCGCTGCCCGGCTCATCTTCCTGCAGAAACGATCTGGGCATGTCACTCCCCTTCTTAAACAACTCCAGTGGTTGCCTATCGACCTCCGCTCCAAACAAAAACTCCTCACTCTAGGCTTCAAGGCTCTCCATCACCTTGCCCCTTCCTACCTCTCCTCCCTTCTCTCTTTCTACCGCCCACCCCGCACGCTCCGCTCCTCTGCCGCCCACCTCCTCGCCGTCCCTCGGTCTCGCCTATCCCGCCGTCGACCCCTGGGTCACGTCCTCCCGCGGTCCTGGAACGCCCTCCCTCCTCACCTCCGCCAAACTGATTCTCTTTCCCTCTTCAAAACCTTACTTAAAAATCACCTCCTCCAAGAGGCCTTCCCAGACTGAGCTCCTCTTCCCCCTCTACTCCCTCTGCCATCCCCCCTTTACCTCTCCGCAGCTAAAGCCTCATTTTCCCCTTTTCCCTCTGCTCCTCCACCTCTCCCTTCCCATCCCCACAGCACTGTACTCGTCCGCTCAACTGTATATATTTTCGTTACCCTATTTATTTTGTTAATGAATTGTACATCGTCTTGTTTCTATTTAGTTGCCATTGTTTTTACGAGATGTTCTTCCCCTTGACGCTGTTTAATGCCATTGTTCTTGTCTGTCCGTCTCCCCCGATTAGACTGTAAGCCCGTCAAACGGCAGGGACTGTCTCTATCTGTTGCCGACTTGTTCATCCCAAGCGCTTAGTACAGTGCTCTGCACATAGTAAGCGCTCAATAAATACTATTGAATGAATGAATGAATGAATGAATACTGAATTTAAGAGGGAATTGGAGATGCCAAGGGGAGACTTGACAGCTAAACAATTACAAAGTTACCTGGTTAAGGCAGAGGCTTGATGGAGAAATAAGATGGTAGAAAAGAGACCAGTGGTTTGGAATGTTGGTAAGTACACCGGAGATACAAAGCCAGTTGCATGAATTACAGAGTATACGAACTAAACTTGCCAAGTTGCAATCAAGAGATCCTGAGAGAGTATCAGGTGGACCGGTGAAAGCTGACTCAAACACCATAAGCGAACCGATGTCCCACTCTGTGGTCACCATGAGGAGAGGAGACCTATTATAATTATGAGACTTTTTATGAGATCTGGGGATTGGGTTTCTCACCAAAGGGCATATGGGGCATATAATTTTGCAAGGACTGAAGAATGATTTGTGTGTGACACTGTACAAATGTGGACTGTGGGACTTATCTGTGGAAATTGTCAGGAGGGAGGAAAGCAATGTAGCTATGCCAGGCTACAGCCTAATTCCTTAGGAGGTTGGCCCAGAAAGAAACTGGACTGCACTGGCAGACCCTGGGTAGCTGGGAGGGTAGTAAGTGAAAATCAGGGTCAGGGATTATTAATTGATACTGGGGCTGCCTATAACAGCCCATCTGTGAAAAACCCTAAGCCTGAAGCAACAGGCAATGGTATGTGGAAAGGGGATCCTGGTGTGGGGACTTTGACATACTCAGTAAAGTGTTGGGTTACTCCTGGGGGGCAAAATGCATTATGAGGGGATTTGCCTGAACAATCAAACAAATAGCTTGTTGGGTGCTCTCTCAGAAAACATTTGCTCGGATCCCACTGAGTGGAAAAAGGGGGGAGGTAAGTGATTGTCCAGCAACATATTCAGTAAAGGCACGGAAGACTGGTGTGATCTGAGCTGTCTTGGAGCATCTTTGGGATGGCCAACGGAAGCTGACTCTGTCAGCTGGGAGGGCTTTTGAAACCGAACAGATGTGTTAAAACCCCTCTCATGTAAGTGGCCCACGCTTGGTACCTGGATTGGCAGTCATGTGCTGAGACCTCTTGGAAGGCAGTGGGATTAAGTGTGTCTGACTTGGAGTGAGCTATATTTTTGTGTTATTTACATTACAACTCTCTTGGGAGTGATAGCAATGAGGATACTTTCCTTCATCAATTTGGGTTTAACCTGAATCCTTCATGCATTGTAAATGTTCTAACTCCTAGTAAAAGGTCTACCTGACTGGCTTTGGTGGTAGCCACACTAGCTGCTTCTTCAGCAGTACTCAGCTGTCGATCCATAGTTTTTACTGAGCATCTACAATGTGCAGAGAACTGTACTAAGCATTTGGGAGAATACATACAGCAGATGAAGAAGTCATGATCCCTACCCACAGAGATCTTACAATCCAGTGGGGCATAGACACAAAGTAATTTGTAGAGAGGACAAAAAGGTGTGTCAGTAATACAGAAGACAAATTGATAAGCACAAAAATGTGATTGAAGATTGTCAGAACATAAATGCTGAGGTGGTATAAATGGGCTAAGGTGACTGTCCATTGCTTGGAAGGGGACACCCACCCCCAGACCCTTCTCTTCGACTTATGTGTCTTTATCTTTTCTAGTTCTCCCAGCATCCCATCTTCCCCAGGGCCAAATATGAAATAAAGCAAATCATGGTAGCTTCAGACATGACCTTATAATTGACTCAGGGAGTCACAGAGGAGCTTAGAAGACAGCTGAACAGGGAAACAAAGGTGGAAGTTTCTCTTTCCCAAAGCCACATCCTCCTACCAATTACCTGAGCACTTTTGCAATACTACTGGCACAGATCAGGGAGGTGGGGGAGTGGGTAGAGGCAATATGTCAGGGACACAAAAGCCCAGTGAGCTGGCATAAACCTCCAGAAGCAAGGCTTCCCTCCCATGACCACTCCTTTCCCAATATTGTCAAACATGTGACACCTTTAAGTAAAGAAATATTATCACCCCTTTTTTGTTTTTGCTGGAATGCTCCCTGGCATTCCAATCACCCACCACCTTTCCACAACCCACTGCTGTGGAAAGTTTACGTCTGGCAGAATTTATCTGGAGTTGCTCCAATCTCAGAAAATTGTTATGGTCCATCTGCTCCCAGAGTGTTGTTTTTCCATCGAATCATATGTTGTTTCCCTTTAATGGTGATTCCATCAACCAGCTCTCCCTTTCCCTGCAGTGTCAGGCTCCAGTTCGTGACAAGATAATGGACACCCCAAGGAAGTTGAGTTCATGAAGTATAATGAAGTATGAAGAGAAGCAGCGTGACTCAGTGGAAAGAGCTCGGGCTTGGGAGTCAGTGGTCATGAGTTCAAATCCTACTCTGCCACTTGTCAGCTGTGTGACTGTGGGCAAGTCACTTAACTTCTCTGTGCCTCAGTTACCTCATCTGTAAACATGGGGATTAACTGTGAGCCTCATGTGGGACAACCTGATTACCCTGTATCTACCCCAGCGCTTGGAACAGTGCTTTGCACATAGTAAGCACTAAACAAATACCAACATTATTATCTCCCTATAGCTCCTGCCCTGAACACTCTTCAAAGCACTGTCAGCTCTGGATCTTCCCTCCATCCTAACAGCAGAGCCATGCCTGCTGAGTGTCTCTTCTGCCTCAGACTCAGAGCTAGGAAATAAAAAGCCTCCTTCAGAAGGAAGAGGGCAGGTCTAGAGCCCAGTCTTCTGGGTGCTGGAATGAGTAAATGATGATAAAAATATTCCTTAATAGGACAATTTTAACCTGAGACCCTAGAGAACTTTATTCAGGATTCAGTAATTGAGGGAGTTGCAGCTCTGAACAGTCTGAACAGGTCAGACTCAGTCTGTTGTTTTTTTCATCTGTCATTTGGTTATTGGGTGATTCCTTCAGGCAGGTGATTGGTTGAATTGATTGTTATTGAGGAGTCTGTTTAGCCATGGAGGTGCAGTAGTGGAAGTATGGAAGCAGTAGACCTGCTATTCCAGGAGATTTCCCTCAAGATGGGTACTGTCTTGTTGTTCATGTCAGCTCCTGAAAGCTGCAGTTTAGACAGGCAGCCTGATGAGGTCAACACACAAAATAAAGGTCTGATTAATTATTTATTAGTATTTATATTTACATACATATATATTTATATATGATAAATTATCTATAATTTATTCTAAAGATTTTACTTGTTTATTATTGTGTAAAATGATTTTATTTTGTATTCCAGAACAGAGAAGATGTGAGCTGGACTTCTGCTGAGTACCAGAACCACTTCATTCATTCAATAGTATTTATTGAGCACTTACTATGTGCAGAGCACTGTACTAAGCACTTGGAATGAACAAGTCAGCAACAGATAGAGACAGTCCCTGCTGTTTGACGGGCTTACAGTCTAATCAGGGGAGATGGACAGACGAGAACAATGGCAATAAATAGAGTCAAGGGGAAGAACATCTCGTAAAAACAATGGCAACTAAATAGAATCAAGGCGATGTACATTTCATTAACAAAATAGAGTGGGGCACCACTTCTCTGGGTGCCCCAGTTTTGGAAAATTGAGGTAAACTCTCACTTCACACTGTCTATGCTGTCTGAAAGTAACCAGATAAGGCTGGAAAGAAATTAGGATGGAAGCAGCCTGAATTCCAGTAGAAACAAAAAATACTCATGGAGCCAATGAAAAATGTGTTAGAGACATTAACCCAGATACTTTATCCTATCCCACCCTACATTTTCCCAGAAACCCAACTCCCACTGCTCCAGGAGCTTGATCCACCAGTGTTCCCCGAGAACTATGAAAATGGCTCTAACTACCAACACTGTCAGTTTCCTCACCTCCAGGCAAATCAGAGGCTGAGGACACCGAGGAAGGGGAAGGAACCTGCTTTTTATCTGGTGCTGGGGTGAAAGTGCAGCTCTTATTCTGTAGTCCCACTTCCTTCCACATTCTCCTGAATCCTGGGTGAGGATGGGTCACTGTGGCATTATTCAAAATGGTCTTATGTCATTCATTGCTGGAGGCCGGTGTTTGATACTTCACATTTCACAGCCCTTGTGCATCTGGGAAGGAGGCAGTATAGCTCAGAGAAGTTTAGTGAGGCCAAAGGTTAAAGAGAAGACCAGCAGCAGAGCTGGGATTAGACCCCAGATGCCCTGACTTCAAATCCTACTTTACAAACCAAGTGACCTCTCCCTATATCTCCTCAGAGTCTTCAGGCTTGGAGGTTGATTCTCTCCACCCTTGGTATTAGCAAAATATATTTAACACCCACTTGGTACAGTGGACTGTCCCAAGTAAAGGAAGTCTGGGGCCTAGAAAGAGAGGTGGCTTTATGTTGGTGGCTCTGTGAGACCACTAAACCTGAGATTGCTGCTTGTTTCTATGGATGTCCTCTTTGAGAGCGGCCCTCCTGTCCAGCTCTGTCCTCTTCCTGTGGGAAAGCTCTCTAAGAGTGTAGAGGTAACAGCCACATATCACTGGCTTGCTGCCCTTTCAGAAAAGCCAGTTCAGCTTCCCTCTCTCTAGGTCCCACTGCTGCCCTAGGGAGGGAAAGGGGAAATGCTACCACTTAAAGCAAATAAGGTAAGAATGCCATCGTGTGAAAGAAAGGGGAGAGTGATCCTCTGTGGGTTATGAAGAGGGAGGGAGTTCCAGGCCAGAGGCAGGGCATGGGCAAGGGGTTGGCAGCAAGATAGATGAGATTGACTAGGTTGACATTAGGGGAATAGTAGGGACTGGATTGTAGTAGAAAGTCAGAGAGGGAAGGTAGGAGGGGGCAAAGTGATTGTGACCTTTAAAGTCACTGTCTTTTTGTTTGATGTGGTGGTGGATAGGAAAACACCGGAGGTTTCTGAGGAGTGGGAAACATGGATTTATTGGTTTCATAGACAAATGATCCAGGCAACAGAGTTAAGTATGAACTGAAATGGGGAGAGACAGGAGGCAGGGAAGTCAGCAAAGAGGCTGATGCAATAATCAAAGCTCAGATTAACATGGTAGCAGTTGTGATGTTGAGGAAAAGGATGGATTTTTGTGATGTTGTAAAGGTTATCCTGACAGGATTTGGTGGCAGATTGAATATGTGTGTTGAATGAGAGAGATGAATTGGGGACAAAGCCAAGGTTATGGGCTTTTGAGACAGGGACAGTGGTGATACTGTCCGTAGTGATGGGAAAGTCATGGAGGTAGACAGGGTTTGGGTGGTAATATGGAGAGGTCTTTTTTGAACATGTTAAATATGCCAAGTTGGCAGGACATCCCAGTAGAGATGCCTTGAAGGCAGGAGGAAATATGAGACTGCAGAGAAGGAAAAATATAGGGTCTGGAGGTGTAGATTTGGGAATCATCCATTTAGAGATGGTAATTGAAGTCATAAAAGCAAATGATAATGGCATTTGTTAAGGGCTTACTATATGTCAATTAATGTTCAAAGTGCTGGGGTAGATACACGTTAATACAGCTGGAGACAGTCCCTGTCCCAAATGGGGCTCTCAGTCTTAATCCCCACCTTACAGATGGGGTAACTGAGGCATAGAGAAGTTAAGTGACTTGTCTAAGGTCACACAGCAGACAAGTGGCAGAACCAGGATTAGAGTCCAGATCCTTCTGATTTCCAGGCCCATGCTCTATCCACTGGGCCATGCTGCTTCCTTAATGAGTATTCCAAGGGAGTGGGTGAAGATCAAGAAAAGAAGGGGTCCCAGAACTGAATCTAAATAATGCAGGTTGTCACACCTGAGTATCTGTTGAGACTTCTCTAAGCCAAAGTGTGTCCTTCCTCTCTCTGTGTGTGAATATGCTTTTACAAATCTGCATATATGATATGTTTGCATTTCTTTACGAGTGTGTCTTTGGTTCTTTCTAGCACTTCCGAAGAATGATTTTTTCTAAGCAGTCTTTCAAGGCTCACTCCCTTGGCCTTCCATAAATCCAGCCACATAATATCATTTCTGTAGACCACATCTCAGGGCAGAAATTTGGGTTTGAATAGGCTGATCTTTTTTTATAGTTTTCCCTTTAATGTAGCTTCACTTATTTATTTCACTTGAGTAGCTTCACTTGACTTCAGAGAGCCGCTTTAACGGCTCGCTAATTGAACCTCAGGACTTGCCTCATCTTTTCCCACTCACTTGGAAAGGAGGAGGTGTTGGCTTCCTTCTCGTGTCTCAGAGCCGCTTTCGCAAGATTCTGCCTCCCCCATCCCTTTCTTTCCCTTCCTTCGAAGTCCGGATTATCAGCCTCTACAACTCTCTCCAGATTCCAGTAAAGGTCATCTAGGTCATCTACCACTGCCCCCCAGGTCCCACCTCCAATTTCTTTAACCATTTTGATCCCTTGCTCACATTTCTTCTCTCTTTCTTCATGCCTACATTGATCCTTGAGGACTTCATTATCCATATAGATGTTCCTGATGACCCCTTTGCTGCCACACCTTCTATCAATCCTCAACTCCACTGACATCCTGCCCCACCCCACCTCACCCACTCACCAATTTGGACACACCCTCCATCTCATCTCTAGTTACTGCACAGTCTCTACCTTCATCAACTCTGAAATCCCTCCATTCATTCATGCATTCAGTAGTATTTATTGAGCGCTTACTGTGTGCAGAGCACTGTACTAAGCACTTGGAAAGTACAATTCAGCAATTAAGAGAGACAATCCTTGGCCACACTGGGTTTACAGTCCAGAAGGGGGGAGACATACATCAAAACAAGTAAACAGGCATCAATATAAATAAATAGAATTATAGATATGTACATATATACACAAGTGCTGTGGGAAAGGGAGGGGGTTAGAGGAAAGGGAGCGAGTCGGGGTGATGTGGAGAGGAGGGTTAGTTGAGGAAAAGGGGGGCTTAGTTTGGGAAGGCCTTTTGGTGGAAGTAATCCTTCAGTAGGGCCTTGAAAGGGGGAAATGTGATTGTTTGGCAGAACTGAGGAGGGAGGGCTTTCCAAAACAGAGGTAGCATGTGAGCCAGGGTTTGACGGCAAGACAGGCATGAACGAGGCACAGTGAGCACTAGAGGAGCAGGGTATGCAGACTGGGATGTAGAAGGAGAGAAGGGAGGTGAGGTTAAGAGGGAGCAGCTCCTTATCTGCCTTATTTCCCACCACCTCTTCATAAATGTGTACTGTTCCCCGACAAGGACCTCCAATCTTTCGACCCCTTCCAATTTTCTCAAGTCATTAAACCCCATATAATAATAATAATGATAATAATAATGGTATTTATGAAGCTCTCCTATGAATCAATGCCTTAACATGGCAGGAGAGTTTGTGTACACACATGTAGCTTAGAGCTATGCCTTTGAGAGATACTCTCATTAAGATTACCCAAAATTGAAAGGTTTAAGTGGAAGCATCAGAAAAAGTTTATTCACTTGTGCTGAGCAGCAGCGACGTGGGAAAAAGGCATAGGAGGTTGAACAAATGATCAAATTGTTGATCAAAGACAAGGGAAGAGACTCAAGTTTTCACTGCATAGAAGGAGGCACTGGTAACCACTTTGTTATTTTTATCAAGAAAACTCTGTGGATACACATACCAGAATGACTTATCGCAGAGGACAGAACATTCTGGAGAAAGTATGTCCATGGAGTTGCTATGAATCGGAAATTACTCCACAGAACATAATAATAATAAATGTATGAAGGACTTACTGTGTGCCAGGCACTATGCTGAGCAGTGGGGTTGACACAAGCAGTTGGGGTTGGACACAGTCCTTGTCCCAAGTGGGCTCACAGTCTCAAACCCCATTTTACGGAAGAGGTAATTGAGGTACAGAGAAGGGAAGTGATTTGCACAAGGTCATACAGTAGACAAGTGGTGGAGCTGGGATTAGAACCCATGACTTTCTGACTCCCAAGCCCATGCTCTATCCACTATGACTAGTTAACCCAAACTACCTTCCCTTGATGACCAAATTGACACCCTCACCACCACCTTCTCTACTTAACTCACTCTCTCCCCTATCCCTTTGTTGATCTCGTACTCCTAACTCTCTGAATCACCTCCACAGTCCGCCTCCTTTGCTCCTTTGCCCAAGCCACAGAGTGGTGCTGGTAGAAATTTAGACAACGGAACAACTGTGTCCACTTCGAGTTTGAGCTTATGTTCTTTGACTCTGCCCTCTCCTATGCTGGAGAATTATTTCTCCAACCTTACTGACACCCATGCCCATTGGCCTTGCCAGTTGTTCCAGAGAAACAGCCTGGTTTAGTGGATAGAACATGTGACTTTGGGCAAGTCACTTAACTTCTCGGTGCCTCAGTTACCTCATCTGTAAAATGGGGATTAAGACTGTGAGCCCCACGTGGGACAACCTGATTCCCCTGTGTCTACCCCAGCACTTAGAACAGTGCTCGGCACATAGTAAGCGCTTAACAAATACCAACATTATTATTATTATTATCATTAACATGGGCCCGGGAATCAGAAGAACCTGGATTCTAATCCTAGCTCCACTACGTGTCTGCTGTGTGACCTCAGTCAAGTAACTTAACTTCTCTGGGCTTCAGTTATCTCATCTGTAAAATGGGGATTAAGACTGTGAGTCCCATGTGGAACAGGGACTGTGTCCAACCTGATTAAGTTGTATCTACCTCAGTGCTTAGAACAATGCTTGGCACATAGTAAGCACTTAACAAGTACCAAGATTACTATTATTATTATTAAGTTTAACTCCCTCCTCAAATCTCCTGCTCCCCACCTTCCCCATCCCTTGCCCCCAGTGAGTGACCTGGTCACCTACTAAATTATGAAAATTGACACTATCAGGTGTGATCTCCCTAAAATCTTCCCTGTCCATCCCCAGTCCCTTCCCCATCCTGTTCCTTCTTCAACTCTCCCATCTTTCTCAGCATTATCTCCAGAGGAAATCTCCTGCCTTCTCTCAAAATCCATCCTCTCCACCTGTGCATCTGGTCTCATTCCTTCACACCTTATCAAAATGCTTGCGCACTCCATTATTTCCTCCCTAACTGCCATCTTCAACTGTTATATGTAGAATGGCTTCTTTCCCGTTGCTTTCAAACATGTCCATATCTCCCCATCCTAAAAAAAAAAAAAGATGGTGTTCGTTAAGCACTTACTATGTGTCAAGCACTGTTCTAAGCGCTGGAGTAAATACAAGACTATCATGTTGTCCCACGTGGGGCTCATCTCCATTTACAGATGTCCATTTTACAGATGAAGTAACTGAGGCACAGAGAAGTAAAGTGATTTGCCCAAAGTCACATATCTGAGAAGTGGCAGATCCAGGATTAAAAACCCTCTCTTGACCCCACTACTCCCTCCGGTTATCTATCTATCTTCCTCCTGCCATTCCTCTCCAAAGTCCTTGAGTGAGCTGTCTACATCTACTGTCTCATGTTCCTCTCCTCCAATTCTCTCCTTGCCCCCTTCCAATCTGGCTTCCGTCCCCTTCACTCCACAGAAACTGCCCTCTCAAAGCTCACTAATGAGCTCCTTCTTGCCAAATCCAACAGCCTCTACTCTATCTTAATCCTCCTCAACCTCTCAGCTGCCTGACACTGTCGACCACGCCCTTTTCCAGGAAGCATTGTCCATACTCGGTTTCATGACACTGTCCTCTCCTGGTTCTACTCCTATCTCTCTGGCTACTCATTCTCATTCTCTTTCACGGGCTCCTCTCTGCCTCTCACCCCCTAATTGGGGATCCCTCAAGGTTGAATTTTGGGGTTCCTTGTATTCTCCATTTACACCCACTCCCTTGGAGAACTCATTCACTCACATGGCTTCAACTACTACCTCTAGGCAAATGATTCCCAAGTCTACGTCTTCAGCTCTGATCTCTCTCTCTTCTGCAGTCTCCCATTTCCTCCTGCATTCAAGGCATTTTTATATGGATGTTCTTCTGTCACCTCAAGCTTAATTTCTCTAAAACATAACTTCTTATCTTCCATCCAAACCCTGTCCTCCCCTCACTTTCCCATCACTGTAGATGGTACCACCATGCTTCCAGTCTCACAAGCATGTAAACCTAGCCCTATCCTTGATCTCTCATTCAATCCACATATTCAATCCATCACTAATTCTTCTTCATTCCACCTTCAAAACATTGCTAAAATCCACCCCTTCCTCTCCATTTAGACTCCTACCACGTTAATCCAAGCACTTATCTATCCCACCTTGATTACTATATCAGACTCCTTGCTGAACTCCCTGATGCCTGTCTCTCCCCACTCTAGTCCATAGTTCACTTGCTGCCTGGATCATTTTCCTACAGAAACATTCAGAAGCTCTTTCCTCTTCTCACACTCCCTTCTGCATTGTCCTGACATGTTCCCTTAATTCATTCCCAGCTCCCAGTCCCACAGCACTTATGTACATATCTGTAATTCATTTATTTATTTATTTATATTAATGTCTCTCCCCGTCTAGACTGTAAGCTCACTGTGGCAGGGAATGTGTCTGTTTATTGTTATGTTGTACTTTCCCAAGTGCTTAGTACAGTTCTTTGCACACAGTAAGTGCTCAATAAATATGATTGATTGAATGAATAAATGAATTACCATTCTCCCCTTTGTGACAACAAAGACAGGAATGATTCTTACCTCTTCCCAAGTAGAATCCAGGGCCAAGATTTGCACATGAAGAAAACTCAATTCTCATGGGTTGACTGCAAATCCATGTCATAGAGACCATTGGGACTGTAGCCTTTACTTCTATTCTATTTTCTTCCTAGTGCCTAGTACATCCTAGTGTTTAGTACAGTGTTCTACACCTAGTAGTCATTCAATAGTACTATTGATTGTTGGCTACAGCTAGGCTTTTGGATATAAGGAATAACTATTTGGTCGAATGACTGCAATACAGTGTTTCATACATCCTGCTCCCCTTCATGTTCTCTTTCCTTCTGATGCTATCCAATTCTATCCATAGCTCTTCATCTGAGGGTAGTGATTGGAATGGACTTCCATGACAAGGTGTGGGGCATATGTTTCCTCTTCCAGACAGGAGTGGCAATTATAGGGAACTCTCTTCTCCTTGTCCTCCATGCCTCTAAATTCCTCCTGGGCCAAAGGCCTAAGCCCACAGACCTGATCATTGCTCACCTGTCCCTGGTCCACATCATGATGCTCCTCATTAGGGTGGTCACTGTCACCACGTCGGCTCTGGGACAGGACTTCATCCAGACTAATGTCAGCTGCAATATATTTGACTGCATGTACCACATCACCCAAAACCTCTACATCTGTACCACATGCCTCCTCAGTGTGGGCCAGGCCATCATCATGAACCCCAGCAGCTCTTTATGGGCCCAGCTGAAGCCTCTTGCTCCAAAGTGTGTCCTGCCAGCCTGTACCTTCTTTTCTGGATCCTCAACTTGTTGACAGAGACCAGCCTTCTCCTCCAAATGTGTTTAGCACCCAATGGGACCACCCAGGAAAGAAAATTCAATGATAACTACTGTTTCACTGTGCCTCTCAGCAGTTCCCTCCTCTGGCTGTTTCTCACATTCAAATCTGTCCGTGACGTCTTCACCCTGGGGCTCATGAGCTGCTCCAGTGACTACATGGTCCTTCTCTATCAACACAGTCAGCAAACCTTGCATCTTCACAGCTCCTGCCTCTCGCCAAAAAGTTCACCAGACAGAAGGGCCACTCAAACTATCTTGCTGCTGGTGAGCTTCTTTATTGCTTTCTACTGTGCAGACTTTGTCCTTTTCTTGTTCCTGGGCACCTCCCTGAGAAATGACTTTGTCCTATTGAGTGCAAACATGTTTCTGGTCAATGTCTTTGCTATGATCAGTCCCCTTGTGTTACTCAGCAGTCATCCCTGGTTCTCTAAGTTCTGGATTTCCCTTAGAGAAGGGAAATGAGAAGAAAATCCCCTCAGCTCGGCCCAGTCCCTGCTGTGTTACCATCCCTCCTTCCACCTGATGTTTGGGGTGCCCGGAAGTGATGACACTGCCCACTTTGCCAGTTTAGGGCTCAAAACCAATCCTGCTGCATCAGAACAGGCAGAAGAGGCAGCCACAATGATAGCCATGCAGCCCCAGCAGCTTCTCCTACAATTAGCACTGGCATATGTGAAGTAGATATCATCCTCCCCTAGCCACCATCCTGGGATTCAAGTCCTGGTCCATTTTTCAGGACAGGTAGAGGCAGCAACAGCACCCACACTTATAGCAACACTTGAATCTGAGCAAGTTGTACCTCTTTAGACTGGCACTGCCTTAGTAGCAAGCAACCCAGGAACCCTGATTTTAACAGTAATGTTCAGAACCTTTTTATCAGTGTGTACCCATCACAAATCTCTCTGGTCCCTATTTTTTCAGACTGTAGGCACCCCTGTTGGTTAGGGAGCATGTATGCATTAGCATCCTTATACTTTTCCCCAGAGCTTATTTCAGTGCTTAGCATAGAGTAGATGCTTAATAAATACTACTTAATGGATGAGTGAAACTTCTTTACCTTCCAAAGGAGTCTTAATAGTGTAATAATTTGAGGAGAGACCTGTGCAAGAACTATGCATGAGAATATCATACACATCTGGTGAAGGACAAATCTGGTTCCAATCCTGAGGATAACTATGGTTTCATTAGGGTCTGGGCCTGTTTTAGAAATATGGGAAGTGACCAAAATTAGGCTGAAAATGCAGAGCCCAGATATCTGTTTTCAGCTGAATCCCCGGGCAGTGGCATTCCCCTGCTGAGGTAGATGCTCAGATTTAGAGAGAAGAGGAAATATTTCATGAGTAGAAGCAGTTCGGCTTGGTTTGGAAGATGACACAGGATTATGTCCCTGCGACACAGTAGGGCTGTCACTATGACTGGGGACAAAAAGGACACTCTCTGCCAAGCCTCTTCCCTGTCCACCTCCTGCTCTCTTATGTTCAAGCTGCTGAACACTGCTGGTGAAAGTCTAATCACCAAGCCAAGCTTGTTCACTTTAAATATATCCTTTCCTGCCTTAACTCTGCCCTTTCCTCTGCCAGGCAAAACTATTTCTCTTCCCTCATTGACAACCATGCCCATCACCCCCACCAACTGTTTTGTACATTTAACTCCCTCCTCAGGCCCCCTGCTCTTCCCCCTCCTCCATCCCTCACTCCCAACAATCTGGCCACCTACCTCATTAGGAAAATTAACACCATCAGGTCTGAGCTCCTCAAAGTCACCCCTCCCTTTTCTCCATCGCCCCCGCACACTCTCGACCCCTTCCTCTACTTTCCCATCTCCCCCAGCAGTATCTTCAAAGGAGATTGCCTCCCTCCTCTCAAGTGCTACCCCCTCCACGTGTGCTTCTGACCCCATTCCCTCTCACTTTATAAAAACGCTCATCCCTTTCCTCCTCCTCTCCTTAACTTCCATCTTCAACTGCTCACTCAACAACAGCTTCTTCCCCTCTGCCTTCAAACATGCCCACATCTCCCCCATCCTAAAAAAAACCAACTCTCCTTTGACTCCACTGCCTCCTCCAGTTATCACCTCACCTCCCTCCTACCCTTCTTTTCCAAACTCCTAGAGCGAGTCATCTACATTCTCTGCCTCCAATTCCTCTCCTCCAACTCTCTCGTGGGCCCCCTCCAATCTGGCTTCCATCCCCTCCACTCTACCAAAACTGTCCTCTCAAAGGTCACCAATAACCTCCTTCTTGCCAAGTCCAATGGCTCCTACTCTATTCTAATCCTCCTTGACCTCTCAGCTGCCTTTGACACTGTCGACCACCCCCTTCTCCTCCACATTTTATCTCACCTTGGCTTCACGGACTGCGTCCTCTCCTGGTTCTCCTCATCTCTCTGGTCGTTCATTCTAGGTCTCCTTCACAGGCTCCTCCACACCCTCCCATCCCCTAACTATAGGGGTTCCTCAAGGATCAGTTCTTGGTCCCTTTCTGTTCTCCATCTATACTCACTCCCTTGGTGTACTCATTCACTCCCACAGCTTCAATTATCATCTCTACGCAGATGACACCCAAATCTACATCTCCTCTCCTGTATTCTCTCCCTTCCTCCAGGCTCATATCTCTTCCTGCCTTTAGGACATCTCCACCTAGATGTCTTTCTGCCACTTAAAACTCAACATGTCCAAGACTGAGCTCCTTATCTTCCTACCCTAAACCTGTCTTCTCCCTGACTTTCTCTTCACTGTGGACAGCACTACCATCCTTCCCGTCTCACAAGCCTGCAACCTTGGTGTCCTTCTTGACTCTCCTCTCTCTTTCACCCCACACATCCAATCCATGACCAAAACCTGACTTTCTCACCTTCACAACATTACCAAGATCCGCACTTTCTTCTCCATCCAAACTGCTACCTTGCTGGTACAATCCTTCATATTATCCTGACTGGATTATTGCATCAGTCTTCTCTCTGATCTCCCATCCTCCTGTCTCTCCACACTTCAGTCTATGCTTCACTCTGTTGCCTGGATTTTCTTTCTACAGAAATGCTCTGGGCACGTGACTCCCCTCCTCAAAAACCTCCAGTGGTTGCCTATCAACCTTCACACGAAACAAAAACTACTCACTCATGGCTTTAAAGCTCTACATCACCTTGCCCTCTCCTACCTTTCCTCCCTTTTCTCCTTCTACAACCCACCCCATACACTCTGCTCCTCTGTCGCTATCCTCCTCACGGTGCCTCGTTCTGACCTGTCCCGCCATCAACCCCTGACCCATGTCCTACCACTGACCTTTAATGCCCTCCCTCCTCACATCTGCCAGAGTAACTCTCTTCCCCTCTTCAAAGCCCTAATGATAGCTCACCTACTGCAGGAGGCCTTCCCAGACTGAGTCCTCCCTTTCCCTCTGCCCCTTCTTCCCTCCTCATTGTCCCTACGCCCTCTTTCTGCTCTACCCCCTTCTCCTCCCTACGGCACTTGTGTATATTTGTATATATTATTTATTACTCTATTAATTTTATTAATAATGTGTATATATCTACGATCTATTCATCTATTTTGGTAGTATTGATGCCTACTTGTTTTTTTGTTTTGTTTTTTGCTGCCTGTTTCCCCCTTTTAGACTGTGAGCCCATTTTTGGGTAGAGATCATCTCTATCTGTTCCCGAATTGTACATTCCAAGCACTTAGTACAGTAGTCTGCACACAGTAAGCACTCAGTAAATACGAGTGAATGAATGAATGAATAAATAAATGAACAAACCATGGAGTGAAGCATGGAGAGGGGAGAGAGAGGGGAGTCACATCAGGATATGTCACTTGGTCATGGATGGAGTCCTCCTGAGTCCTATTCCCCTGTACAGAAAAGTTCTCCTGTCCCCAGCTGTCAGGACCACCCACAGCTTCGCTTCTGCTCTGCCTCCACTCTGTGGCCAGGTGTGCTGGAATGATGTCACTGAGGTTATATGATGGGGCAGATCTACTATGGAAGAAATGACTGTTACCTGTTGGAGATTTGGGGAGCATCTTCAGTCTCTACCTTCTGAGAACACAGTTCATTCATTCAGTAGTATTTGAGTGCTTACTATGTGCAGAGCACTGTACTAAGCGCTTGGAATGAACAAGTCAGCAATAGATAGAGACAGTCCCTGCCATTTGATGGGCTTACAGTCTAATCGGGGGAGACAGACAGACAAGAACAGTGGCAATAAATAGAGTCAAGGGAAAGAACATCTCATAAAAACAATGGCAACTAAATAGAATCAAGGCAATGTGAATCTCCTGCCTCAAGGGTTTTGAGATGTATGGGAAGTTTCAGGGAGGACTAGGAGATTGTGGATACTGGGGCAGTAAGAAAATAATATATTGAGTGCTAGAAACTGCACTGGGGAGGCAAAGTGGTGTTAGGTTTGGGAAGTTTCTAGTCAGACATCCAGTTCCTAGCAACAGGACTCTGGTGTCCATGGAGATTCACAGATGAGGTTGGTGATCTTTGGGAGCATCCCAGGATTGCACCAGTAGTTTGTTGCCACCATCTCGTGACTGAGATTTGGAAATCTTAAAAGATACAGGAAGCCTCTATGGTTCAGTTGGCTAGTGCAACACTCTAAGAGCTGGCTATTCAGTTTTGGAGGACTGCCAAATTCCACATTTTCCTCCTTGATATCTAGTGTCCAAAGTCATAGGTTGGTTTTACACACACAGATCACTTGGGCATGCTCTTTGATTATAAACAAATGAATAGTATTGGGAGTGAAATGCTGGGAGTGACAGGGATTAATGTATATATTAGAACAATGCTTCTTCCTGTTTCCAGATCAAGTCTTTGTGGAGAGGAACCCACCCTAGCCTGAAAGGATCTGATAAAAGACAAGAGAGAAGAAGCCCAGGACCTCAACCCACTGACAGACAGATGGAGGAAGCTCAGCCAGACAAATCCAAATAAGTCCATTCTTTTGATGGAGAAACCTAGAGATGGGGAGAAGTTATGCAATAGGAGAGTGGGCTGTGCCCCAGGACAAGCAGTCTACCAGTAGGCTTTGTTTGGTAATAAAGTCTTGCTTGCTTGAACCATGTGCTCAGCCTTTTTCTGTTCTGGGTTGGGGTGGGTCTGCTGGGCTTTGGGCTAACAAATGGTATTTATTAATAATAATGTTATTATTATTAAGGTAGTTGTTAAAAAAATAATAATAATAAAGGTTAAGGTTAAGCACTTACTCTGTGCCAGGTACTGTACTAAGTGCTGGGGTGGATATAAGCAAATCAAATTGGATACAGTCCCTGTACCATGTGGGGCTCACAGTCTCAATCTCCACTGTACAGATGGGGTAACTGAGGCACAGAGAGGTGAAGTGACTTGCCCAAGGTCACACAGCCAAGTGGCAGAGCCAGGATTAAAACCCATGACCTTCTGATTCCCAGGCTGTGTTCTATCTACTATAGCATGCTGCTTCTCTGCTTTAGTTTGTTAAAGCTTTGTCACTCGTCTGCTGTATGACTTCAAGTAAGTCACTTAAAGTTCTCTGTGCCTCATTTACCTCTTCTGTAAATGGGAATTAAGACTGTAAACCCCATGTGGGACACAAACTGTGTCCAACCTAATTAACTTGTATCCAACTCAGTGCTCAGTACAGTGTCTGGCACTTAGGAAGCACTTAACAAATACCAAAAAAAAAAAAAATTACTCCAACGGTAATCATAGTTGTACCACGTCCAGGAACAACCACCTTACTCTAATAGGCTACTTGTTCGAAGATTAAATACTCTTTGTAACATGTCTGGACCCCCATTAGCAGCTCCTCTGCAGGCATTTCATACACAGGCACTTCCCTGGACATTCACCCTGTTGACTCCCAACGTTTCTATGTGAGAAGCAGCATGGCCTAGAGGAAAGAATGGGGCCTGGAAGTCAGAGGACGTGGGTTCTAACCCAGCTCTGCTACAACTCATCTCCAAGAGGCCTTCCCTGACTAAGCCCTCATCTCCTCTTCTTCCACTCCCTCTGAGTCACCCTGAGTTGCTCCCTTTATTCATCCTACCTCCTAGCCCCACAACACTTATGTACGTATCTGTAATTTATTTATTTGTATTAATGTCTGTTTCCCTGTCTAGACTGTAAGGTCTTTGTGAGTAGGGAATGGGTCCATTTATTGTTATATTGTACTCTCCCAAGACCTTAGTACAGTGCTTTGTACACAGTAAGCGCTCAATAAATAAATTTAAATGAATGAATGAATAAATTAAAGAATTAATGAACTTAATAATAATAATAATAATTACGGTATTTGTTAGCACTTACTACGTGCCAGGCACTCTACTAAGCGCTGGGGTGGATACAAGCAAATCCAGTTGGAGACAGTCTCTGTCCTACGTGGGGCTCACATTCTCAAACCCCATTTTACAAGTGAGGTAATTGAGGCCCAGAGAAGTCAAGTGACTTGCCCAAGGTCACACAGCAGACAGGTAGTAGAGCCGGGGTGAGAACCCATGACCTTCTGACTCCTAGGCCCATGCTCTATCCAATACACAATGCTGCTTCTCTATATTGCCTACTGTATGATCTTAGGCAAGTCACTCATCTTCCCTGCACCTCAGTTTCCTCATTTATAAAATGGGAATTTAATCACACTCCCTTCTACCTTAACTGTGAGTCCCATGTGGGACAGGGACTGTGTCCAATCTGTTAACCCTGTATCTACCTCAGTGCCTAAAACAGTGCTTGGCACATAGTGAATGCATAACAAATACCATTAAAGAAAAGCCACATCAATCAATCAATGTCATACTTATTGAGAGCTTACTATGTGCAGAGCACTGTACTAAGTGCTTGGGAGAATATCCTTCCTTATCCCTCAGATGCCTCATAGGAACTCTTTTTCTCACACACCTTTACACCTACCTTGGACTACTTTTCTCATGGCTCTGGTGTTCCTTCCTATCTTACTAACCCTCTCCACCTTGTCCAGTCTTTCCCTACACTTGCAATTGGCTCTGCTCCAGCTGTTGTCACTAGGTTTGATTGACATTCAATTCAAATGAGTTTTTTCTCTAGGAAGGGTTCTGAGAAGTAAGAGGTTTGTGAGTCCTAGAAACCTTTGTTTTGTCTTGTCTTATGCTGTCAAGTCATCTTCAACCCAGAGTGTGGGAAGCGGCATTGCATAGTGGATAGAGTCTGGGGCTGGGAGTCAGAAGATCATGGGTTCTAATCGTGGATTTTCCACTTGTCTGCTATGTGGCCTTGGGCAAGTTACTTCTCTTCTCTGTGCCCTGAGAAGGCACAGAAATTTTACAGTTACTTCATCTGTAAAATGGGGATTGAGTGTGAACCCCAAATGGGACAGGGACTGTGTCCAGCCTGATTTGCTTGTAACCATTCCACTGCTCTGTACCTGGTACATAGTAAGCACAACAAATATCACAGTTATTATTATTATTATTATTATCATAACGTTTCCATGGGCTCATCTCTCCCAGAATGCCCCACCTCCAGCTGCAACCATTCTGGTAATGTATTTGTAGAGTTTTCTTGATAAAAATATGAAAGTGGATTACTGTTGACTTCTTCCATGAGATACACTTGAGTTTCTGCTCTTGACTTTCTACCATGCTGCTGCTGCCCAGGACCAGTGAGTTTTGACTTGTAGGACATTGTCTTCCACTCACTAGCCACTGATTAAGCTAGGAATGAAATAGGTATGCCTCTGCTTGAATCTCCCTCCCATAGCCAAGAGTATAGGAAACTCTCCAGGTGTGGTCCTGAGAGGAGAGAAAGCTCTGTACCTCCCCCGCCCCCCCCCAAACCCATGCGTTGGGGCTAGTCTGCTCACCTGTCATATGAGTCTTGGATCAGCTGAAGCTTATCACCGGTGTCCCTTTCAGTCCTCACAAATCTCCTTGTGGTTATTGTTGTCTTATGCTGTCGAGTCATGTCTGACACATAGTGACACCACAGACACATCTCTCCCAGAACATTCATTCATTCATTCATTCATTCAATAGTATTTATTGAGCGCTTACTATGTGCAGAGCACTGTACTAAGCGCTTGGGATGAACAAGTCGGCAACAGATAGAGACAGTCCCTGCCGTTTGACGGGCTTACAGTCTAATCGGGGGAGACGGACAGACAAGAACAATGGCACTAAACAGCGTCAAGGGGAAGAACATCTCGTAAAAACAATGGCAACTAAATAGAATCAAGGCGATGTACAATTCATTAACAAAATAAATAGGGTAACGAAAATATATACAGTTGAGCGGACGGGTACAGTGCTGTGGGGATGGGAAGGGAGAGGTGGAGGAGCAGAGGGAAAAGGGGAAAATGAGGCTTTAGCTGCGGAGAGGTAAAGGGGGGATGGCAGAGGGAGTAGAGGGGGAAGAGGAGCTCAGTCTGGGAAGGCCTCTTGGAGGAGGTGATTTTTAAGTAAGGTTTTGAAGAGGGAAAGAGAATCAGTTTGGCGGAGGTGAGGAGGGAGGGCGTTCCAGGACCGCGGGAGGACGTGACCCACGGGTCGACGGCGGGATAGGCGAGACCGAGGGACGGCGAGGAGGTGGGCGGCAGAGGAGCGGAGCGTGCGGGGTGGGCGGTAGAAAGAGAGAAGGGAGGAGAGGTAGGAAGGGGCAAGGTGATGGAGAGCCTTGATGCCTAGAGTGAGGAGTTTTTGTTTGGAGCGGAGGTCGATAGGCAACCACTGGAGTTGTTTAAGAAGGGGAGTGACATGCCCAGATCGTTTCTGCAGGAAGATGAGCCGGGCAGCGGAGTGAAGAATAGACCGGAGCGGGGCGAGAGAGGAGGAAGGGAGGTCAGAGAGAAGGCTGACACAGTAGTCTAGCCGGGATATAACGAGAGCCCGTAATAGTAAGGTAGCCGTTTGGGTGGAGAGGAAAGGGCGGATCTTGGCGATATTGTAGAGGTGAAACCGGCAGGTCTTGGTAACGGATAGGATGTGTGGGGTGAACGAGAGGGACGAGTCAAGGATGACACCGAGATTGCGGGCCTGCGGGACGGGAAGGATGGTCGTGCCATCCACGGTGATGGAGAAGTCTGGGAGCGGACCGGGCTTGGGAGGGAAGATGAGGAGCTCAGTCTTGCTCATGTTGAGTTTTAGGTGGCGGGCCGACATCCAGGTGGAGACGTCCCGGAGGCAGGAGGAGATGCGAGCCTGAAGGGAGGGGGAGAGGACAGGGGCGGAGATGTAGATCTGCGTGTCATCTGCGTAGAGATGGTAGTCAAAGCCGTGAGAGCGGATGAGTTCACCGAGGGAGTGAGTGTAAATGGAGAACAGAAGAGGGCCAAGAACTGACCCTTGAGGAACTCCAACAGTTAAAGGATGGGAGGGGGAGGAGGCTCCAGCGTAGGAGACCGAGAATGATCGGCCAGAGAGGTAAGAGGAGAACCAGGAGAGGACAGAGTCCGTGAAGCCAAGGTGAGATAAGGTATGGAGGAGGAGGGGATGGTCGACAATGTCAAAGGCAGCAGAGAGGTCAAGGAGGATCAGAATGGAGTAGGAGCCATTGGATTTGGCAAGAAGGAGGTCATGGGTGACCTTAGAGAGAGCAGTCTCGGTAGAGTGGAGGGGACGGAAGCCAGATTGGAGGGGGTCTAGGAGAGAATGGGAGTTAAGGAATTCTAGGCATCGATTGTAGACGACTCGTTCTAAGATTTTGGAAAGGAAGGGTAGTAGGGAGTACCTACTCCCTACTAGTAGGTAGTAGGTAGTAGAACACCCCACCTCCATCTACAATCATTCTGGTAGTATATCCATGGAGTTTTCTTGGTAAAAATATGGAAGTGGTTTACCACGACCTCCTTCCATGCAGTCAACTTGAGTCTCCACCCTCTACTCTCTCCCATGCCGCTGCTGCCCAGCATAGTTGAGTTTTGACTTGTAGCAGATTGCCTGACACTCACTAGCCAGTGCCCAAACTAGGAATGGAATGGATATACCTCTTCTTGACTCTCCCTCCTATAGATGAGACTGGTAGAGTACTGCCAACTCTCCAGGTAGGACTCTGAGAGGGCACAAATTTCCTTGATTCTCTGAAAATTAGATGATTTGGTAAATTAAGCCCTTAGCCAGCTTCAGCCTGTTGGATCCCAACTCCTAGAACAGATATTAGATATTTTGTCAACTGGGCAAAATTAATTCCACTGTCGATAAGAGAAGCAGTATGGCTCAGTGGAAAGGGCTTAGGCTTGGGAGTAGAGGTTGTGGGTTCTAATCCTGGCTCCACCACTTGTCTGATGTGTGACCTTGGGCAAGCCACTTAACTTCTCTGGGCCTCAGTTACCGCAACATGGGGATTAAGACTGTGAGCCTCATGTGGGACAACCTGATTACTTTGTACCTACCGCAGCACTTAGAACAGTGATTGGCACATAGTAAGCAGTTAATACTATAATTATTCCCTTCTAGAGTGTGGACCCATCATTGAGTAGAGATTGTCTCTATCTGTTGTCAAAGTGTACTTTCCTAGCTCTTAGTACAGTGCTCTGCACACAATAAGTGCTCAATAAATACGATTGAATGAATGAATGAATGAATGAATGAACTTCCATGGGTCCAGGGATTCTTTTTATACCTCCATTCTGGAGAAGGCTTTGATTTCTAGAGCACTGATTCTTCAGTCCTGAAAGTTTAATAATAGAAATCTCCTTTCTTTAAGGGGATGGGTTGGAGAGAGGGTGAAGGGGAAAAAGGAGCTGATTTCTTGTCCAGCTAGTTTGTAGACCTCACTAAGAGTCCAAGTGTGGCCCAGTGCAATGAGATTGTGATGGGAATTGGAAGACTTGGTTTTTGGTCCTAGGTCTTCCCCTAGTCTTCTACAGGACCTCAAACAAATCTCTGACTCTCTTTCCAGTTTATCTGTAAAATGGACACAGCTCACAGGGATGTTTGGTGGATAAAATAGTTGTTGTGAAGTCACTTTGGAAAAAATAAAAGAGCTCTTTTATTTAATAACTATTTTATTTAAGAAAACAAGGCATACCCCTTGTTTATCCCTACCATAAAGCCCTACTTTATCCCTACCATAAAGCCCTCAGTGGGTACAACAGTGTGGTAAGAATGGCTGCCTGAGGTTCAACCTTTCATTTTTAGGAAGGGTGGGTAGTAAGAGGTGAAGGGCTTCCAGGAGGCAGCTGGAAAAAGCAGAAGCAAAGAGGTGTGAACAGGTAAAGACAGAAAGGAAGACAAAAATGGATACTGGATCCCTGACAGAGCCTAAGAAATACTGCTGAATATTTTTATGTCTATTTCACCCACTAAAATATCTGGTCCTTGAGGGCTCGGAAAATGCCTTGTGCTTCTATTGTTCTTTCCTAAGTGCTTAGTACATTGCTGTTTGGGTGCTTAATAAATGCCATTACTACTAGTATTACTACTACTTCCACTTATGGCTATAGCTATTACTATTGTTGCTGTTGCTGCTGTTGCTGTTGCTACTACTATTATTACAATGCCCACACACTAATAGTAATATACCCAGATGCTGGGAATAAGGCTGGGATAACATTAGGAGATTGAAGTTAAGAACTAGGGCCTGAGGTTGAGGCCACTGAGATGAAAGCTATTAAAAACCCTCATTGAATACTGAGTATGCATTAAACACTTCAGATAAATTGTTTGTGACATATAGTGGCTGAATCACAGAAACCAGATTAAAAACAGGACAACTGTAAATTTATAAATGTAGATATAAGACAAGGAAATATTAAATAGTTGACATTAATACTCAAGTTCTTGAAAGACTGATAGGGCCCACAAATACTATACTTAAAATATTAAAACCAGACACTGAATTTTTTCAGGTTAGGGACTACTGAAACCTGGGTCTGGATTAAGAGTTTCCTTATTCGTGTATCATGGCAATATTTCAACTTTAATTTAAAGACCCCAGTAATTAGTTCAACGGAAGTAAGGGTCTCAATGACAGGGTACAAACTGAATGGGGGCACTGCAGGGCCTACTGCTCAGTTGAAGCCCATAGAGCTAAGCTGTTCTGTGGCCTCAGATGACCGTCTTGTGATGTGTATGACTACAAAGGGACTGGGTGAGATAGAGCACAAACCATCCCCAATAATGGAAAGCATTTCAAACCTAAGTCTTATTGATGGAAGATAGCTCATACTTCCACTCAAAAGTCTTACAAAGCTTGGGAGTTCAGGATAGTGGTTGCTTGTTTGCTGAAGAGGCATCAGTGTCAGTTAGCAAACATCATGAATATCTGAGCAGCCCTACTGAGCTCATCTCAAATGGTGAAAGGAACTAGAAAAGGTAGACACTGCTTAAACATCTCCTGTCTCACCAAAACTAAACTAGGTGAGCTGTTCATTTGCAATACATAAACAAAGAACAGAAAACGATTTAAAATAAGGAAATAAACCCAGCATCATGGAAGATCAGGGACACTACATGCAATGAATATAGTGACCAGCCTAAAGGAAGAATGGCTTTATCTGACAAGAATTGGTCAGGCATGGAGTCGATGTCACAGCACTTAAGCAGCGTGGCGCAGTGGA